>NW_015659390.1:1125237-1134798 GCF_001515625.1 Sinocyclocheilus rhinocerous
AAGTGCACACACACAGCAGTGAACACACACACACCGTGAACACACACCCGGAGCAGTGGGCAGCCATTTATGCTGCGGCGCCCGGGGAGCAGTTGGGGGTTCGGTGCCTTGCTCAAGGGCACCTCAGTAATGGTATTGAAGGTGGAAGAGAGCACTGTACACTGTATCCCCCACCTACAATCCCTGCCGGACTTGAGACTCGAACTCTCAACCTTTGGATGAATCACCCAAAACAAAACAAAAATACTAAGTTAGATATTCAATTAAACATTTAATGCCATTACTTTATGAAGTTAAGACTTTCTGCTCCAATTTAAGATCTTTTTAGGTCTTAATTTGTGAAGGGCGAAATAAGACTTTTTAAGACCCACAGAAACCCTGCACAAAATTATTGTCTAAAATGTTGAGGAAAAAAATTTATCTGTTCACATGTCTAAATTTGGTCAGCCTAATCAAGCTTTTTCTGTAAAAAAAAAAAAAGGTAAGCTTGTGTTTTCTATAAGAATACAATGTAATGTGTTTGTGTTTATTTCAGTATTCAGTCAGGGGGACAAAGGGACTTCCTGGTACATCATCTGGAGAGGCTCTGTTAATGTCATCACACACGGCAAGGTAAAGCTATTTAACATCAGTTGAGTGACCTTTAGATAGCACTGAGTTTAAATATAGATATACTTACATTGTTGGAAGGCATACTGTGCGCTTCCTCTTAAGGAAAGATGATCTTGTGTATGTGCGTCACACAGGGCTTGGTGACCACGCTTCATGAGGGAGAAGACTTTGGGCAGCTGGCCTTGGTGAATGATGCCCCTCGTTCTGCCACCATCATCCTGAGAGAGGACAACTGCCACTTCCTGCGGGTGGACAAGCAGGACTTTATACGTATCCTAAAGGTAGGTTGTGTGTGCGTAGCCTAGGATCTGCATGGATGGGTAGCTATGGTGGTCTATAACCTGAACTGAACTGCAGGATGTCGAGGCCAACACCGTCCGCCTGGAGGAACACGGTAAAGTCGTTCTGGTTCTTGAGAAGAGCTCGGCGCAGGAGTCCGCCTATCAGGGAGGATCAGCAAGCAGCAACAAGTAAATGATTCTGTCCATTTTTATGCTAAATTGCATACCTCAATGATTTAATTAAAGCTTAGTAATTTTAAGCATCATCAAACAGAATAGCAAAAATGACTGTTTACTAATGTAAAAAAGTATTTTAGCATCATATATATATATATATATATATACTTCACATTTAACCCTTACTGTAAAGGGCATAAGACTACATGTCAATGTTTTAGTTCAAGACAGAGAAAATTCTAACATCAAAAATCATTGAACAATTATAGATTTCAGCTCATGCAGATGATTTAACCCTGTAAAGCCTGACATATAAAATAGCTACAAAAACTATTTTAAAAAAATAGAACAGTTTATAGACAAAATATTGAATACATAAGAAGATTTACAAAATTGTTTGAGTATTATATTTAATTTAATACATATGATTTTTATGGCTCATATAGCATGATGTCAAATTTATTCAGAGGCCCAAACTGAGCAAAAATGTATTTGGTGCAGTTGCTGATATTTATGTAGCTAAAAAGATGAAATTCTGACTAGTTGCAATATAAATCAATGAGATTGAACAGTATAGCAGACTAATTACATAAAATGCATTTAAATATCTGCTGTCTATATCTTCTAATAATATGTCTTTGTAAGATATTTAAATGTAGTAGATTGTGTATAACAGGTTTTCAGAAAAGTTTTGATTATGTTGATATTTTAGACGCCTTAAAATGTGCATCTCAAATATGATACAGTAGGCATTTTGGGGTTAATAAAAACAATTACTTAGTCATTTGAATTGTGTTTACTTAATTTATGAGAATATCTCCTCAGTGTTAAGCCCATTTTACCACACATGTGAGTAAATTAAATCAGCCAATTCAAATTTTCATAAACCATTTATATAAAATCACCAAGTGAAACGAGCCCTGAATAATACATATCCAGAATAGGTAAAGCCGTTCAATGTCTGCAGTGAAAGGTGATTCATCCTGGGTACTATTGTACAATGAAATGCAAGCTCAGTCATTAGTCATCACTGTTATTTGATTTTAAGTGCATTGAACCAATTATGAATGATGTAAATGGAGGACACTCAATATGAATTATTCACCTCTCAGGTACACAGTAATGTCAGGAACGCCAGAGAAGATCCTAGAACACATGCTGGAGACGATTAAACTGGAAACCAATGGCACTGATTTTATAGGTAAGGCTGATCTTGTGTAACATTTAACTTAAATACGAAAGCTTTAGGAATCTAGAATTTGTTTGTTGAAAAACGATCAGTTACTTACAGTACCACTGCAGAAGAACGAACTGAGGGAGAGACCAAAACATTCCTGCTCATTTGGTGTTTAAAACCAGCAGTCAGATGATTCAGATGTTCTGGGATTCTCCACACAGCTCAGTAAAGAAAGCAAGTCCTTGTTAATGAAGTTTATGAGTCTGTTTTGTACATCTGCAGATCCCAGTGTGACTGACTTCCTCTTAACACATCCAGTCTTCATGCCCTACAGCCAGCTCTGTGCAGCCCTCCAGCATCAATATCCTGTCACTACAGGAACTACTGATTTTCTACTTCATATTGATATTTCCTCTGTGTTTTATTTGTTTTGTTACCAGTCTTTATGCCAAAGGGCTCGAAGTTCTAACTGAAACAATAAGTAAGTGTATCCTTAACCTACATTTGTACCTACCAAGCGGAGCCATCAGAAGGTACAGACCTGGAGAAGGCAGCGTATGCTCTCAACACCAAGCAGAAGGTTGTGAAACTGGTGGCTCACTGGGTGGCTCTGTACGGTCTGCTACTGAGGGACAATCCTGTGGCCTCTGAATTCCTGGAGGTAAAAATAGGTTAAATGCTGTAGTACTTCTTCAGTAGTAAAACGTTTCAAATTTCAAATGTTTTCATGGTACTTTAGAGGTGAAGATGGTACACTTTAATACTTAAAGACTGAATAAAATCAAATCAAAATTGACTTTTGTAAATGTAAAAATATACCAATATTATTATGTTTAATCCAAATATGTTATGCATCTTCCCAGGGATGGATGGATGGATGGATGGATAGATAGATAGATACATAAATGTTAACCAATATGGTCATAACCTAATATGTTTAATCCAAAAATGTACTAATGTAATACATCTTCTCAGGGAAAATAATGTTATAAATAAATGGCTAATAATAAAAAATACAAATAAAAATTAATATTATTATAACCTAACATATAAATTCCAATCAGATCCCAATGAATACATTGTCACCATACTGTACTTTATTTTCCTTTGAATACTGTATGTATTTTTCTCAAAAATGTGTCACAAAATAATATAAGTTAATTGCATTGTCAGTGCTGTTGACACTCACGTTGTCTTTAAATGCAATGCAAAAGTAAGTTTATTTAAAATATCACTATTTTTCTGATAGAAATTCAGGGAAGGGGTGATGGCTGACTCGAGACTTTCCATCATGCTCAAAGAACAGCTGAGGGACAGAAGAAAGACAAAAATGTAAGTAACACACTAGTCAATGTCCATTTGTACACATAAAAACACTTGCACAAAAATATTTTGTCATAATTAACCAAAATCAGCTCTCTTATGTTATGATTTGTGACCATGTGACTGATGGATCTGGCTCAGCTGTACTTCAAAAGTCAAGTGAAGTAACTTTTAAAGTTATTTTGCCAGTATGGCACTTCACACTTTGAAGCATTTTCAGAGCCAAACTGATGATATAATCAGATTTAAAGTCATAAAGTAATAAATACCATATATGATTTTTCATTGACCTGCTTTTATAAAGTCCACACCTTTTCTCTTGAGTCTGCTATGTCATCAAACCTCTTTACATAATCCTACATCCCTATTATACTCCTTACAGAACCGAAAATGGATGTCACACTCTGACGAAGGTAAGAGGCCCTGCTTTCTTAATCTAATGGGAAACTTAAAGCGATAAGAGACCAACCAATAAATCCTACTTTATGACACAGCATGATAAACAGACTCGCCGGTGGAAAAGTCAACATCTATGAGGCCAGAGGTCTTTAGACAAATTCAGAGAACAAATCAAAAGTAAATCCCGTTCTGACAGAGTCATACACGCTATATTTGGAATGTACACTACCTATAAGTAGGTCAGCGTTATCTATGGTCACAGCCAACCGTTTGCAGTGTATTTGAGAACAGGTGTCTAAATGACAATTACATACTATATATGCACAGCTACACACAGGGGTGGCTTGGGATGTGGGGGGGGCTGAGAAATAAAAGGGTGGGGGTGTCCCGTGATGAGAGTTACTATGATGCCGGATCCAAAAGCGCAACTTGATAAAAGTTTCATTTCTATGTTTAATACAAGTGATTTTGTCTTTATTGTTCTGTGTTTTCATATATATATATATATATATATATATATATATATATATATATATATATATATATATATATATATATATATATATATATATATATATATATATATATATATATATATATATATATATATATATATATATATATATATATATATATATATATATATATATATATATATATATATATATATATATATATATATATATATATATATATATATATATATATATATATATATATATATATATATATATATATATATATATATATATATATATATATATATATATATATATATATATATATATATATATATATATATATATATATATATATATATATATATATATATATATATATATATATATATATATATATATATATATATATATATATATATATATATATATATATATATATATATATATATATATATATATATATATATATATATATATATATATATATATATATATATATATATATATATATATATATATATATATATATATATATATATATATATATATATATATATATATATATATATATATATATATATATATATATATATATATATATATATATATATATATATATATATATATATATATATATATATATATATATATATATATATATATATATATATATATATATATATATATATATATATATATATATATATATATATATATATATATATATATATATATATATATATATATATATATATATATATATATATATATATATATATATATATATATATATATATATATATATATATATATATATATATATATATATATATATATATATATATATATATATATATATATATATATATATATATATATATATATATATATATATATATATATATATATATATATATATATATATATATATATATATATATATATATATATATATATATATATATATATATATATATATATATATATATATATATATATATATATATATATATATTTTTTTTTTTTCAGTATATACTGTAGTAAAGACTGTACATAGTCTCCCTAGCTGCAAAAAAAGTAACGGATTTCTGTAGGAAACTCTAGTGCAGTGCAGTAATGCAAAACATACTGGTAGGACTTTTTCAGCTTTCTCTGAGAGAAGGCATCCTAAAAAAGGTTTTAAAATGCCACAGTCCATCTTTCACTGATACTTGTTTTTTTTTTTTGGATTCCTCACATTCTTGGAATAAAAACTGCACTTTTTCACAGACACAAAAAAACATCATACCTGAGACCATCAATGCAGTCCATTTATTTCAGACACCCAGTCTGTCTAAACATGTTGAAAACTGCCTTTTGCAGCTCTAAAATATCCAATATGGTCATCTGTTTGTTTCAGCTGAACCAAAAGTTTGATTGGTTTTCTGCTCACGAAGAGCCGGTGGGGAAATTACGGTCGATTAAAGCTCAAGATAAAGGTTTGTATTTTTACTTCAGTGAGAGTTTTAATAATAACCCAATGCCATAAAGAAATTAAATTAAGGGCAGATGAAACAAGGATAATATCCCTGTGAAATTGCTAAAATGAATCAAAATAGACACCATTGAATGTACCTAATTAAAGTCCAATTGTCCGTTTGCAGTCTTATATGAGATCTTTAAACCGGATCATAAGGCTGTCACTGTGATGCTGTCGGTCGATGCTTCAGTGAACGACATCTTGACTACATTAGTGGATCCTGAGAGAGACTATGTGCTGGTCAAGATGAATTCCTCAGGAGGTAAGCTATGAGATTCAGATGATTTGGGTTCAGAGTTTCCTCTGAAGATCTTCTGACTGTGCCAGAACAGTTACAGCTTCAATATTAGATTCTGTCCTACCTGATCAGATATTTGATGTGATCAAAGTTTCTTCGGCTTCTTGCAGACAGGGTCCAGCTCAAGTTGGAGACCACGGCGGTCTCTGCCTCTTTAGGAGTGAATGAGAAGCTTTTCCTCTGCTCTGCCAGCCAAGTGGAACAACTGGTGAGGATGCCAACAGAAGTATTGCTGTTTCATAGTAAAAGATCCACACTGGTGGAAATTCTAGCCATACAAGTCAGCTGTAAATATATACACCAGCTGTGACGTATTTGCTTTTCTGCATATTGAAATACTTTGCAAAATTGGTTATAAAATGTTTTTGGATACTTTAAATAATGAGCTTTTCTCACCAAGTATGCATTTATTTTTTTAAGTTATTGATTTATTTTTATTTCATTTGATTAATATATCATGTAATTATTGAATGAGACAAAATTTCACATTTCAGTCATATAGTTTCAAATGTAAAAGGTTACATTCTGCAGTTAGTTCATTAACAGAATGGTCAAATATTATGGTTCAGATTTAAGAGTCTCCTCTGGCGTGTGTATGTTGCCCCTGACAGACACCGGTGAAAGAGCAGCTGGGGCCAGAGAAGAGCACCATAGACACTCTGGAGCAGATGTGCTCCAAGGACATGGCCAGCCAGCACACCAGCTACGACTGGGAGCTCTTCATGGCCATGCATGAGGTAACAGCCAAACCAGCACACAGATTTGTCACTGGCACATGAAACTGTTTCATTACAATCTTTGATGCCACCTATCTGGTTAAGGAGGAGTATTGAACAAAAATGACTGAAAACTAAGACTAAATGAGAGGATTTGTTATGTTAAAGCAATCGTTCACACACAAATACAAATTTAATGAAAATGTACTCACCCTCGGGCCACCCAGAATGTAGATGAAAATCCTGTGCAGCGAATGGGTGCCGTCAGAATGAGAGTCCAAACAGCTGATTAATAATCCACACTACTTCAGTCCATCAATTAACATCTTGTGAAGTGAAAAGATGTGTGCTCGTAATAAATCCATTAAGACATTTTTAACTTCAAACCCTTGCTTCTGGCTAAAATACAACAGTATAGTCCTCTATCTATATTGCTTTCTCCAGTGAGAGAGTCATCTGGTCTGAAGCACTATTAACAAGCAAAACCAGTTCTAAGCAAATATGTTGGTGAATTTTGATGAGAGAGGACAATTTTCATTGGAAGAACTGATATTATCAATTATGGACTTTTAGCCAGAAACAATGTTTTCAAATTAAAACACCTTGATGGATTTGTTTCTTACAAACACATACCTTTTCACCTCACAAGACATTAATTGATGGGCTGGAGTGGTGAGGATTATTGCGATGTTTTTATCAGCTATTTGGAGTCTCATTTTGACGGCACCCATTCACTGCAGAGGATCCATTAGTGATGTCATGTTACATTTCTCCAAATCTGTTTCGATGAGGAAACTCACCTACATATTGGATGGCCTGAGGGGTGAGTACATTTTCAGCAAATTTACATTTTTGGTTGAACTATTCCCTTAACCACCATAATCAATAATCTCAATTACAGCATCACAGCATATCAATCCTGTAAATATCAGTGTGTACTTGGCATTTAAATAGAAATCGTCTCGCACGTTCAGGGACACAAACGTCACAGGATGTGATCAGTCATGTGTGCAGCGTATCTGTTCGAGAATCAAACATGTCAGGGAAATATTTTACAGCCGAGCTGTCTGAATCGCACGCCTGACTCACACCTGCTGGGTAAACATTTGAAATATCTGACGCCGGCTCACAAATACCTGTATAAGTGCATATCAGATGAATGCTAGTAGGAAGTGTGTCATTTCAATGACTATTTGTCCTACATTCAGAGCAATCGAATACTTTGTACAGAGCAGATAAAAGCAACTCTAATCTTGAAGAGATATATTAATATAGTATACAAAGTGTTTATGAATGATTACTTTTAAAAAAATCGAATTATGAATGGGATAAAATGGGATCTCATTTCTGTACAAAAGTTTGGAATAATTTCGATTTTTCATTGTTTTTAAAAGTATCTTATGCTCACCAAGACTGCATTTATTTGATAAAAATACAGTAAGACCGTAATATTGTCAAATATTATTACAATTTCAAATAACTAATTTAAAATATAATTACTTCTCATGATGGCAAAGCTGAATTTTCAGAGTCACATGATCCTTCAGAAATCATTCTAATATGCTGATTTGCTGCTCAAGAAACATTTTGACTGAAATCATTGTAGACATAACTAAAGTTAGTTTGCTGTGCTACAGGTGGAGTTGGTCTACTACGTTTTCGGACGGGAAAAGTTCCCTGGAGCCACGACGGCTAACCTCGAGCGGTTTGTGCGTCGCTTCAACGAGGTTCAATACTGGGTGGTGATGGAGCTGTGTCTCTGTGAGGACCTGGTCAAGAGAGCCATACTACTCAAGAAGTTCATCAAGATGGCTGTTGTGTGAGTACAATATCAATTCACAAGACTCAAGGCGGCCATATGATACAACATACATGCTTTATAGTAGAGGATATTCCACATATGTCAGTAGTTTAATCATTAATGCTTTTACACTAGTCTTCCTTTATGTCACACTTTCGTTTAAGTTCACCTTCACATCAACATGACTCACTGTAACCACCCGACCCACTAAGACTAATTCACGTAATCTTTAAACAAACTTTGTGCAAACTTTGTTTTGCAACTTTACAGCTATGTAGAAACTTACATAGGAGAATGTGTACAAACTATCCCAATAAATGTTACAAATATATGCTGAAAAAGTTTGTATGTACTGAAAAATATTAGCATAGAAACAATGTGCACTTAGGAATCTATTTTTAAATTTTACAATTACAAAGAAATGTCAAGTAACATATTGAATTAAAATGAAACTTTTGAAATATAATTTTTTTTCTTGTAAAACATACTTTAATAATCTTGTTTTATTTACAACTTCAAAAATCTTTTTTTTTGAACAGCATAAATTATGTGGCTGTTTTTTTTGTCCGTTATTGCAGCACAATATAATCACTTTTTAATAATAATTTGTTGTGTTAACACAGAAAATGACCCAACCCGCATTGTAAAATTCTGAATGTACATTGTTTGAATTTAAAAAAACATTTTTATGTTTTATATGTTTTATGTCCATTTATGACCACTAGGGTACCACTGTCTAGGGTACCACAATGGCCAAAATGTACCACTGTGCCTGCTGTTATCTGTAATATATATAT
>NW_015659390.1:1134931-1145539 GCF_001515625.1 Sinocyclocheilus rhinocerous
AATAGTTTACTAAATGAGTACATTTGACTTATTTGCTTTATGGAGTACTAGCTCATGGGCATCCGATATGATCTATTTCAGTCTTAAAGAGCAGAAGAACCTGAACTCGTTTTTTGCAGTGATGTTCGGGCTCAGTAACAGCGCTGTACAGAGGCTCAATAAAACATGGGAGGTAAGAACAACTATGTACTATTAGTCTAGTCTAAATAAGCTTTTTGTTGTTTTATTTCTGTGTAAAATACCATAAACTTCTTTTAAGACCTGTAACACATTAAATGACCTTACATTAACTTTGTTGCAAAATATAACTATATTATCGCACAGCTCTGCATATATAAGTATGTCCAACTTTATCCATATACTACCGGTATATAACAAATCTCATCTGCTTGATTGCTTGTATCGTCACAAAATGTAAACTATATCATCGGCCAGCTCTAATCCGCTAAATGTGACTATAAGGCATGAAGATATTATAAACATTATAGTTAACCCAAAAATGAAAATTTGCTTTAAATGTACTCACCCAAAGGCCGTCACAATGTAGATTAGTTTGTTTCTTCATCAGAACAGACTGAAATTTGTTAAATTTAGAAGTATATCACTGGCTCACCAATGGATCCTCTGCAGTGAATGGGTGCCGTCAGAATGAGAGTCCAAAAAGCTGATAAAAACACCACTATAATAATGTGAAATGCTGCATGATTGAAAAAAAAACAAAAAAAACAATCATTAAGGTGTTTTAACTTCAAAGCCAGTCTAGATTAATACACATGTTTGGGTTAACTCTTCATTTAACATCATGATTTTCTGTAAAGCTGCTTCAAAACAGTGTGTAAACAAATACATTTGACTTGACTTGACAGAGACTTCCAAACAAAACCAAGAGGATCTACTGTGCATATGAAAGACTGATGGTAAGATCAAATATTTGCACACTCTTTACAAGGATTTGTCATGTCTAGGTACTATATGAAAAGTAATCACCTCTTTGTTATAGGATCCATCCCGCAACCACAGGGCCTATAGACTGACTGTAGCCAAACTCAGCCCTCCATACATTCCCTTCATGCCTCTACTGCTTAAAGGTGCAGTTTACTACTGATCCAGTTGACATTATTTATTATTTATGCCACGATTATTTAGCGAATATAAGTTTAATCAACTTAATAATTTGCCTGTGTAGATATGACATTTATCCATGATGTTTTAACTTCAAAGCCAGTCTAGATTAATACACATGTTTGGGTTAACTCTTCATTTAACATCATGATTTTCTGTAAAGCTGCTTCAAAACAGTGTGTAAACAAATAAATTTGACTTGACTTGACAGAGACTTCCAAACAAAACCAAGAGGATCTACTGTGCATATGAAAGACTGATGGTAAGATCAAATATTTGCACACTCTTTACAAGGATTTGTCATGTCTAGGTACTATATGAAAAGTAATCACCTCTTTGTTATAGGATCCATCCCGCAACCACAGGGCCTATAGACTGACTGTAGCCAAACTCAGCCCTCCATACATTCCCTTCATGCCTCTACTGCTTAAAGGTGCAGTTTACTACTGATCCAGTTGACATTATTTATTATTTATGCCACGATTATTTAGCGAATATAAGTTTAATCAACTTAATAATTTGCCTGTGTAGATATGACATTTATCCATGAGGGAAACAAGAACTACACTGATAAACTGGTCAACTTTGAGAAAATGGTGAGAGTATTGCTTTCAGTTTAAATGTTGCATTAAATTGAAACTCTATATCATAGAAAAATATTCAATATGTGCTTTTTACCTCATTTTTAGCGAATGATTGCCAGAACGGTGAAGACAGTTCGAGAGTGTCGAAGTCAACCTTACGGTATGGCTCCCCCTAGTGGTCTGGATTATAGTGTTTAACACTGTAGAATTTCATTTTCACCTTGTTCATTCAGTCTGAACAAATTGAATTCAGCAATATTCTATCCTCTTCTGTGCTTTTGCAGTGCCTTCATCTCCACAGAAAGGCTTGACAGAGAGAATGTTCTTGGATGCCCAAGCTATCCGACTATCAACATGTATGTTGTTCTTTCTTTTTCCTCAATATAATGCAAAAACATAGTGGAGTAAATCAGCACGAGGCTGTCGTTGCAATTCAGCATTGATTTCTCTCTCATATCTCGCAGATTCAGACCAGTCCCTGACCCTGCGCAATGCAGCCAACATAAGACAGTACATCCAGAACCTCAAAGTGATCGACAATCAGAAGAAACTAACTCAGCTCTCCAGAGCCATAGAGCGCTGAGACGCCGCAAAACTGCCTTTCTTTAGCCCGTCCTGCTCCATATTGGAGAACAAAAGCGACTGATGGAATCCATGATCACCCTATGTGTGGTTAATTGGTGTAAATTCAGCAATTCAGTCAGTGCTGCGTGGACTGTGCAGAGCATTGGCTGGGAAAACGCTGACAAGTGACAATTTCCTTTTGATGCCTTATCAGAAGTGTTCTGATCTGACTGCTGTGACTAATATGTGCCGTATCTGACAAACTACACCATGAGCAAAGAATTTCACTTTAGTGCTGCTGGCATTAACTGTTATTTATAAAAAATGTATACCATGGCAATGTTGATTCTGATTACAGTTCTGTATCACTTCGCCACGTTGTTTCTGAACTAGCAACGCTGGCTTGGGCTGCTTTTAGAAGCATGATGTTGTGTAATGAAGTCATTTTAGAACAATGTCTCCGTAAATAAACATTATATAGACATTTTGACTGACAGTTGAGTCTGGACCATTGAATTATTGAAAATGAATGCACATAGATGCAGTGATTTTTCAGTAAATCTACGGTCTGTCAGCATTTATTCCTTATTCAACAGTATTATGGCCTGCTTTGAATATTAACCTTTGAATTTCATTGTGAGCAAGCACTGGAGAACAACTGATTGTACAGATTATTACTAGCTGCTGTATATAAAAGCTGAATACCACTAGGCTAAACCAGTACTATGAAGAGAGCACAGTTTTGTAGAAATTATATATAAAAGTATATATCTTATACTTATATACTTGTATATATCTTAAGTGTTTATTTTTATATAAATAAATTATTGAACATGGTGCTTTTTTTGTTTGTTTAAAATTATTTATCTACTTAGTATCTCTTATATTCCTTTTTTTTCCCCCTTGAAATAATTTTTCATAAGCATGCTAAATGATCTAAAAAGGAAAACAGGTCAACCAGAAGTTGTAAAAAAAAAAAAAAAACTGAAAGATTTATTTTAAAATGCAAACTGTAAATACAAATAATTACTTGAACATTCCTCTGATTCTCCCCAATATGGGGCGATGAAATACGTCAAATCAGTATCAGCTGAAAATTAAAATAATCTCCTCACCAAACATATTTACAACTTAAAACAAAAACACAAACGGGGATTTGGGGCAGTTTTTAAAAACAAACAAAAATGAAGACATACCCAGTGTTTCCTCCCGCTTAAAATACAAAAATCGAACTTTTGGAGGAATAAATAATTTTTGATAATGTACAAAAGAGATTCAAAACATTACTAAGGATTCAAGTGGAGTCTATGTGTCAGTTATTTGGTTTTGTACCAATTCAAACAACCCGGTTTGGTTAGTAAAACCCTCACAGACAAAATATGTCTTAAATGACATGATGTTTAGATTTGACAAATGACTATTGGTGATTAAAAACTGAACTTTTATGGTACAATCACACTTTATATCATTAAAAAATCTGGACCTTTTTGGTAGTTGAGTCACATTTCTGATCATCTGGGCTAATTTCAACCCTCAAACTGGGTGTTGTCTTCAAATACTCCTTATTTCTGAGAACTTCACTAAAATATAGTATTAATATGCACATGACAAAACAAGTTGAAAAAAAAAAAAAACATACAACAATATTGCACTTCCATACAGATTCCTACACATCCCACAGTTCCAGCTGCTTTCCCTTTCTAGGTGGCTCGCTGAAACGGGAGTTTCACGATGGGTGATTGTAGTTATTTCCTGTCTGATTTGGCCACTTCAGCACCATGATGTACGGAGGCATTTCTACACTGACTGTGGCACTCCATAAAAACAAAAACAAAACAAAAAACTCACATCCAAATGCACACAAGCGGATGATCACAAAGACACGCATACAAAAAAAGACAAAACAAAAAGTATACAGGTGTTTTTCAACATTCAGTCCCTGGATGAGGCCTGCTGCCTTGGAAGAGGTTTGCTTTCAAATCTCCTTCCAAGTCCACAGTGATTCTCCGTTCTCCCACAGAAGTTTGGAGGGACGACCCTTCCGCTCTTTGGCCCAAGAGTCTGTTAGCGTAACGGCAAAGCACAGCTCTGCTTCAAGGCATCGGCGAGGTTTCACAGGCTCGGCGTGGATCCAGTTGAGTCCCAGATGACTTTTAAGGCAACGTTGTCGCTTGTTACTACTACGATAACAGGACGGAAACAGCTGACATTCAGTAGGGAAGAACGGTCGCCTTCCGCGAAGGATCCTGACAATGTTTTCCGCGGAAATGAGTCACTCGATCCTTTCCGCGGCATCACCTGAGAGCAAAACCAACCTGGCTTGCTTTTTTCAGAAGATACAGAGGAGACTGAGCTGATTTGAAGTCAAAACCCATTCCAATGGAAATAAAAAACAAACAAAAAACATTTAAAACATCTTCATAAAAAGAAAAAAAGACAGCAGGAAACTGGAGATGAGGGTCCATGGTGAGGTATCAAACTACCTCATTCTCACTTTCAAAACATAATTAATGAGCAAAACCTGTATCAATATCTTTGGTTGGTTGTGAAATACTGCATAGAAGTTTTTTTTGGTGCAAACGTGTGTGTTTAACTTTAAAAATGTAAAATGCTACACTGCAGATGCTGTTTAACCATCTGAAACACATGAACAGTTGCGGACTAAGACCAAAAAACTAAATGAAATTGTTACAAATTCAAACATAATAAATGTTACTCTTAATATTAGTGCAGATCGTGTCGGCCTTAGGCAAGATTTTGTCTCATTTTCTCCGTTAGCAGGTTGCCAGGTGAGGCAAGTGATCCTGAGTTTTGGTTAAGATCTGTTTGTGAGTGGTAGGCTATAAGTGGTGGTTAAAAATGGAAACCCACATCAAGGAAAAACAATAATATAAAATAAACAATGTCAACATTCATTTGGCTTTAAGTCCTCAGGGTCTCATGATCTAGTGCAGTACAGTGAAGATCCAGTGATCTTTCCTCCGTATTCCTTTACTGCAGTCTAGTCTTTGTCTTTTCTTTTTTTTTTTTTTAAACAGCAAGTAAGCTCTCTTTGGATGGCCTCTGGTTAAGAACATTCTCTGGGACGTGTTTTCTGAATGCTCTCTTGTGTAGTTTAGGCCTCGGATGCAGCCTGAGGTTTGAGCTGGGCTTTTTCCATGGCCGTGCCGTATGGAGTTCTCTTGAAGAAGCCGAGCTACAGGAATCAAGAAGAGAAGGAGATCAAATTATGGTGAAGAAAAGGACTCATTTACAACTACTCTACCTAGCTGAACAAAGAAGGATAAGAAGTTGTTCACATTTACTTACAAACTAGTCCAACTACAACTGATAAGAATTTGTTTATGCTTAGTTGTAAATTAACCAGACAACAACAACAACAAAAAAAAGAATTAGTTTATAATTAGCTACAAAGTAGTCTCTAAGAAGGATAAGTATTGGTTTACGATAAGTTACAAGCTAGCCTGACTGTAAAAAAAAAGATAACTAGTCTGACTACAGTAGATAAGAATTAGTTTACAATTAGTAACAATGTATTTATGATTAGATACGAGATGGTCTGATTAAAAAAAAGATTTAGGTTATTATTAGTTACACGTTTTTGCCGAATATAAAGGATAAGAGTTAGTTTACAATTAGTTACTAGTCAGACTAAAAAGATTAAGAATTTGAAAGGATAAGAATTAGTTTAGTTAAAAGCTGACCCAACTACAAAAGATAACTATTCGGACAACAATAGATAAGGATTATTTTACAATAAGTACCAAGCTAGCCTACCTATGAGGGATACAATTTACTTTATGAATAGTTCATAATTTAGTCCCACTATGAAATATTTATTTACCTTCAGTTAACATGGTCTGACTAATAAAAAGATTTAGGTTATGATGACTTATAATATGCAAGCATAATTTATGTGAAGCGTAATATTTAGTTTACAATTAGTTAGTAGCTTGCCGGCCTACAAAGAATAATCATTTGTTTGCGATTCATTCGTTTAAGAAGCATAAGTATTAGTTTACAATACTTAAAAAGATTAGGATTTTGTTAATGATCAATAGGTTAATTGCCTAGCCTGGCAATAATAGATAAGAGTTAGTTTACAATTAGTAACAAGCTACTTCTAGGATAAGGTTTAGTTCTAATTATAAATTAATCCCATTAAAAAAAGTACAGGTTACACTTTATTTTAAGGTGTCCTTGTTACAGTGTAATTATACATTTAAGTACTGAGTAATGTTAATTAACTACATGCACTTACTATATGGTTAGGGTTAGGATTAGGGGTTGGCTTAGGGTTACTTGCATGTAATTGTGCATAATTTATTGTTATTATAATAGTAAGTACATTTAAAATAAAGTGTTTGCCAAAGTACATATTCATTATGATTAGTTGGAAGTTTTTTTTTATTACTTTACTATTGGTTGCATGCCTGTCTGTCTACAAAGGAAAATAATTTGTTTACGATTAGCTAGTCAAACTAAATGATCAAGCCCAACTAGAAATCAAAACGGCAGACGCTGACCTTGTAGAGGACGTAGATCAGCAGTGCAAGCAGTAGAAGACCAGCCAGAATAGCCAGAATGATGATCCACAGAGGAACAGCATACGTACTGTCTGGCTTATTCCAGACCACAGGAGTGACCATCTACAGGTAACAGACAGAAGATGAAGATCAGTGGATCATTTAACTAATATGAACCAAATATATGATGTCTATCGATGAACATGAATTAGATTGGATGAGTAAATTTACCTTTTTAGCACCACTAGGAGTCACTTTGGGCAAAATGGCATATGGCATCTTTTCCACTTTGTAACTAGCAAGGCACTCCAGATTGAAGTTTTTATAAGGATTCTGCAATAAAGCATAAAAAAAAACACATTTAGAACATCATCAAGAGAATTAAAAATCTAACATTATGTGAATTCATTTGAATGTGACTGGTGGTTCTGAACTGAATTGAGCTTTCAATGTAACAATCCCATATGCCTCCAGATAGGGGCAGTATTGTTTCACTGAATCCCAGTGTTTCAGTCTGGCTTTGCTTCTCACAAAACCCCTCTGACATTCCAATCCGCTGAGCTCTCAGGATTTCTCCTCCTAATGTATTTTCAATGCACTCACTTATAAGCTTTGTATTGGCTAGAACTGCAGAGAGCATGTAAAGCGTCTCTCAAAAGAGCTCCTGTTCGGAGATATCATCTGACAGGCTTGAACATACATGAACAGACACTCACAAACTCTGTTAGTTCACTTATTAGTGACCATACCACACACAGCCAGACTTTACATTAAAAACTTGGATATTTAATCAGTGTAATTGTGGACACGCTTTTTTTTTTTTTAAGACTTTGGATTCTGAAATTCGGCTGTATGAAAGCTTGTACATGCCACGCTTTGCTTTTATAGCAGTATTAGTAATAATCTAGAGAAGACGGCTTTGGCATCAAGGTATTCCACTCACCTCCATGAACGCTTCAGCCCAGATTCGCGAGCGAACATGCAGTATGGCACTAGTCCCTCGCTCCAGCAGGCCAACGTTACACGTTAGAGTCCAGCAATCCACACTGGAGCAAGACTAACACATCAGAAAAACAAAGAGTTAATAATGATCAACATAATGAAATTTACAGAAGTATTTCATCACACTGCATGCTAGCTCCTGCCACAACTCATTACAAACCCCTCCTAACAGCAGTCATTCAAATAAACAAATGACACTGCAATGTAGTGACATCATAAAAGATGTGCTCTTTAAACAAACATAGATCATGTGAATCAAATTTCCTGCCAGAAATCAATCAAATCAGCATAAAAGCATGCCTGCCTGTCATCTGGGATACAAGCATTAATTAAAAACCCAAAAATAAATATGAATGTGAATATCCGGATGGAGAGATGGGACCATGAGACAAGACGTTAGCGTCACGAGCCAACAGCGATGACAAAAGACCTAATGTTAACGTCTTGTGCATCGAATGCTTTAAATTAGTGGGAATTCACTGGTAGAGTCACAGGACTGTAAAATCCTGCCTACAGCTGCCTAAAGCCAAATTCCGACCCTCCGATGCAATAACATTTAGCTCCCTGGTTTTTACCAGCTGTACACTACCACATTCGTCATCGGATCCCTGTAATGTGACATTCATTTCATTAGGAGGATGAGAAAATAATGATCACAGAACATACGAAATTCCCTCTATTGGTATATGGACCACATCAAGGTTTGGGGTCTTCAGGAGTTTTGCTTGGTTTACAGCTCTTGCTCTTGTACTGCATATATAAATAAATAAATAACATTTTAATTGTGTAATATTTAATTTTTTATGTAAGAAAAAAATAATTATGTAAGCAAAAATATATGTATTTTCTAAAGCAAACATTTATGACTATCATATATTTTTACCATGATTTACAGGAGACAACCACTAAAATGTCACTCAGTGTAACAATATTTTATATACCCAAAAAATCTTGTGCAGCACCCAAAAACTCACTGTGTCATTTAAAATATAATCAAATTTAGTATTATCACTTACTCTTTTATATATTTTTAAAAAGTACAGGTCAGAATAAGTGTTGTTTAATTTTTTTACATAAATATATATATACCCCCATATTTGGACTTTTTATTATATTTTTTTTTTTACAAAAGTTATTTGAAACATTATAGTAGACACTTTTGTAAAGTAGACATTTATGTAAAGTAGACATCACTTTTGTCAATTTAATTTGATACAGACACCAAAATTGTCTAATTTAAATATAAAATGTAAATTAAGGAACACGTCATCAAGCAAGAGATGATAAATGTGGGCAATTGAGCGCAACAGGCGACAAAGCCCTCTTTCATTTGGTCAGGTACAGAGCAAGGATGAGAGCTACGTGCCTACAGCTGGACTATACAATCAGCTGCTGTCTGAGAGAAGTGCTAGCTGAAGTGGTTAATGACGCAGAGAAGAACTGGAAATTACAGGGTAGAGCGAGGACATTTCGACAGACCCATCACTTTGGAGAGTAATGAGGTCATTAATGTTCTATCACATGGTCACACACATACGCAAGCACACAAAAACACACACATACACCTAAACCAACCAAGCAAAACATCTTTAATGGCAGCCAATCAGTCACAGCAGATCTTCGACCCTGTATGACTTGACCTTCTGAGTTACAACACTAGTGAACCAAAGGTCTTATGGCATCTGAGGTCATGAGAACGCTGAATTAGATGTGTTTGTTCAACATTTGCATTTTACCCAACGCAAATGACTCATGTTGACCTTCCTGCTGACAGGACTCAGTAACTGTGTTCCAAAACCTAGTGAGCAGCCTACCTAGACAGTACTTTAAGGCATCATAGGTGCATTATGGATGCAACGTCTGTATCATAATTATTCAGAGTTCTGGCCAAATTCAAAAGCAGCATTGCATGTATTAATCAAGGTGAATGTAATCCCAGAATGCATATATCTCAAAATTTTACCACCATTTTGGATTATAAATAGCTATATTTAATTCATACAGAGCCCATAAAGGGACATAATGATGGAAAAAATAAGATAGAAAAATGACATTTTAACGATTTTGCATTCTTTTCCGTTCCGTTTTTCCCTGAGAAACTTTCCATTTGTTCTAAAAACTTTGCATTCGTACACAAAACTTTTAAATTCCCCCTGAGAAACGTTTCATTCATTCTCAAAGCTTCTGCTTTCCCACAAGAAACCTTGTGTTTGCTCACAAAAGTTTGAAATAGAGCTTTCTATCATTTCCATTACCAGTTTTGTATTCGTTCGCAAAAGTTTCTCAGGGGAACACAAACCTTTTGCAAGAAAATACAAAAGTAATGAAATATAGTTTTTCCTCCCACCTCATATTATTTACATCACCAGTTTTTGAAACAGAATACAACATTTTCTTGGAGGAATGCTTTCACGTTCTTGTGAGTGAATCATTTATCCTCTCATCTCATTTTTTTCCATTCATATTGACCATATCTTTTTTCCATGTCTTATTTAACCAATATATTTATGTGGGCTATGTATGTTTTTGCACATTAATAGTTTCCCTCTTAGCTGAAAAGACCCACTAAAACCAACCCAAGCTGGTTTGCTGGTCTTAGCTGTCTTAAAGTGCCCCTATTATGGATTTTTGAAAATTACCTTTCATGCAGTGTGTAACACAGCTCTAAGTGAATGAAAACATCCTGCAAAGTTATAAATCTGAAAGTGCACCCTGTATAAAGTTATTGTCTCTCAAAAGAAAGAGTCGACCCTGAATCATTGAAACGAGTCGTTTTTAAAACGAATCCCAAGCCGTTTCATGTTGACATT
>NW_015659390.1:1146926-1164076 GCF_001515625.1 Sinocyclocheilus rhinocerous
TTAAAGTGCCCCTATTATGGATTTTTGAAAATTACCTTTCATGCAGTGTGTAACACAGCTCTAAGTGAATGAAAACATCCTGCAAAGTTATAAATCTGAAAGTGCACCCTGTATAAAGTTATTGTCTCTCAAAAGAAAGAGTCGACCCTGAATCAGTGAAACAAGTCGTTTTTAAAACAAATCCCAAGCCGTTTCATGTTGAAGTCAGCATGAAACATTAGCATATTGCCCGCCCACTTGTTGGGTCTTTTCGCAATGGTCTGAATGAAAATGCAAATTCATTCTCTGCCATTAGGTGCCGGCTTTTGGAGCGGTAAAAATAGCGGTTTCCCCGGTAACGCTGTACACAAAGCAGCACTGTGCTCACAAACGCTGCTTTATCAGGCATCAGGCATGATGACATTAAAATGAGACCGATCGAACCAATCACCGCAGATTAGCATCACGCAAAGGAGGGCTTTGGAAAAATTAATCGTTGAGCGAATCATTTAGGAGTCGTTAAGGAAGTAAGGTAAAAATAAATGCATATTATAAGACCATGAAAGTGTTTTTTGACCTTGCATGCATGTCAACCTGTTATTGGAAACTCCCAAAACCAAAATATGAACCTTTCATAACCCATAATAGGGGCACTTTAAGATGGTCTCTCGGCATGGCCAGCTGAAAAGTGTGAAAGTGAGTGAAAAATGTTTCACTCACTTTCTTTGTGTTTAGACTTTTTCATAACCTCCCCCCCCCCTTCACTTTCAAGAAATCTCACCAGATTGGTCAGCTGAGACAGCTCGCCCTTGTGCGTTTCCCTCTTCTCGATGTGGTGTTCGTGTGCCGCGTCTCGTAAAGGAGGCAGCTCGGTAGAAGACTGCTGGAGCTACAGAGAGAGAGAGAGAGAGAGAGAGAGAGAGACAGAGAGAGGGGAAAGGGAACAGAACATTGAGTGGAAACTCACCACCCTTTTGGACATTGTGGACTCTGACATCACGGTTCAGTCTGTACTGACGCCCTCTGACTCAACACGGACATTCATCCGTGAGCTCAACGGGAGGGACACATTGTACGGGACGCGAGGGGCATTTTGCAACAGATGTCTGAATTTTACTCAACTTCTCCATTGTGTAGACCCATCCACTCCTCAAAACCAAGAAACACACCCTAAGCGGCATGAGAAACTGAACAAACAACCACTTAGGGGAGACATTCTGCAGAATTCCAGATGTAACAGCAGTTTTGTGTTACGAATCATCCAGATTTCTCCCAAAAGAGAGAGGGGTATACAAACCATTACAACATACAGAATAATCATTAGATGATAACATGTGACCCACACTTTTTCAGATCATAGATTGTATAACCCTAGAGTGAGATAGAGAGACGTTGTAGAGGGGTCTTTTAAAAAGAGCTCTGATTGAGCTGATGGCTGTGTTTATATAGACAGCAGTGGGACGTGAAGCATGAAGGGAGCAGATTGAGATGAGAGTACGGCAGGAGGATCAAAGGCTGCTTTAATGCCCATGGGTGGGGCTGTGTGAGGGACAGGGTGGGCTCTAAGAAAGGACATATTAGGAAATATGGATGGATGGGTGGTGTGTGCATGTGTTGGGCATATGTATTTGACTGTATGGGACAAACTGGGTGTTACTGACAGCGGATGTCCCTTAAGTTTAAATCCTTTTAAGAGCTCATGATGTTCTGATGGACATCTGTTCTCTCCTCACATGACTGCATGTGAGTCTCCCATCACTAATGTCTTTACAGCAGAAATTACAACAGTTTCACATTCCTGTAAGAATAAGTTTGAAATAACCTATCAAGAATATGTCCGGGTCATTTTTCCGTGCTACGTTTTTAATGAAGAAAACTAAGCATATTTTAATTCAATCAAGGCGTTTTACATGATGTTAATTTTATTACAATTAGGCACATTTTCTCTTCAAATTATCATTATTATAACGTGCTCAAGCATTAATTGTCATTATTCTCAATTACATATTTTTACAATTTAATGCAATTACTTTATTTGTATTAAAATTAACATAAAATAATTAGCATTAGCAAAAACAAATGTTGCCATGGTATAAAAATACTTATAAAATAGTATATATATACACACACGCAGTAATACAATTTTTTATTTTAATTAAACTATATGTCTTCACATTTATTCATACAATTTTCTGCATATTACATTTTTTTCACATTACAATAATGAGAATTTGTGCAAAAATTAGCTAAATGTAATGGTCCTTAAAATAATCTTCCTTTTATTTGAAACAAAATACATAATAATATTATTATTTTATATATTGTGATATTTATATAATAGTATATATTATCAAATTAAAGTAAAATCTATTTTCTGCTTTTTTTCCCCATTATGGGTGAAATATGCTACATGTAAATAGTCCTAAAAAAATAAGCTTCCTTTCATTTGGAGCAAAATACATAAAAATATTATTATTTTAGATAATATGATATTTATATAATATTACATATTATCAAATTAAAGTAAAATCTATTTTCTTCTTTTTTTTTTTATTATGGGTGAAATACGACCCAGACATGTTCGCCCATGAACGGTGCTTTAAAAGAAAAGCCTCACAGATCAAAGTCGTTCACATAATGACAGAAAGCACCCCAGTCTTAATTATTTTGTCAGTTCGTACTTTGATTAAATCTCTGCCCTGCGGTTAACCCACAGCGTCTTACCTTGAGGTTCAAGGGGTTGACTATGTTGTGGGTGGTGCAGTTAACAGGGCCCTCCGTCGTGACCTCCAGCGGGTAAATTAACCTGTTACTTTGAAGCCTCATGGGGCATTTGAGCTGCAGTAGAGTGTGACTGATGCGGCTCGGCCCGTTGTTCACCAACTGAGAGGGAGAAACGTACAGAGAAAGACAGAGATATGAATCAAAAATCTATGGTATGTCATAATAATCCTTCTCAAACCCTTTGGTTTAAAATCCAGGTTGCTGCCTTGTCATTTTCATGATTACATCATCACAACCACAGGATTAAATCGTGCTGTTAAAGTAACTCCACAGGTGTTTCTGGACTCTCTGGTCATCATAAAAGGATGGCTTGATGCCTTGTGCTATTTTAGGACCTCTGTGTAACTTTTGGAGATTCTCCATGACAACCTCTACATGTGCAAAGTATTTGCATGACTCATCAGCAAAACCCTAGCAGAAAGTATGTGTCATATAAAGAAACCAATCTGCAAGCAGCAATTAGCGGAACTGACCGACATGAAATGGACTTAGTGACTTCTGTGTTAATAAATAAAATAAAAAATACAATCTCTGACTGAACAATGCAACCATCACAAACTGCAAGCAAACACATTTTAACAATGGTATTGCATTGACTGTCTATTTTATTTCTGCTTATAAAAAGTTTAAATATATAAATATGAATGAATTAATTAATGTTTTTAACAAGCAGTGCATGAAAAGAAAGTTTTACTAAAATTATTTGAAGTCTCTAGCTCAAAAAAAGCAGGCAGGGCTAACATTTAAAACATTGCATTTTAACGGCTAGTTGCTAGGCAACCATACATCCCATAATTACACCATAGGGATTTATAGCTTTTACTCTGGATTCCTATCAATGACAGGCCTCTCTGACTTCAAGTCCAACTGACAAGGTCTTTACCTCATAAGTGTGCTGGACGGAGGGTCCGACATCCTGTTCAACCATCACATTCTTGGTCAACTTCCAGTTTGGTGGGGGAAAGAAGACCTTGTCTGGTCGGGAGACACTGTAAAATGAGAGATAAAGAGAGACGGGAAAATGAGAAAGTGAAGGAACACGGGGAGCTTCCTAGTGAGAGTTCCAGAAGAGCAGTGATCTTGTGAAGTGCTTATAAATGGGTTCTGCATGTGAACTCACCCCTGTAGAATAACATCTGACTGGACCACCACCTCCAACTTGTAGGGGACGACTTCACTCTGGGAGTTATTCTCATTCTTACTGCAGATTGAGAGATGGAGAGCTTATTAAAGAGCATACTAAGGCCTCTTTAACGACATGTGCAACTAACCTAACCATATTAAAGATGCATGATATATCAGGAAGCATAATAGTCTCACTTACAGTATAATTAAAAATGTATATGATGGCCAATATGAAATACATTTTTAAATAAATAGATAAACAATAATACTAATAATCAATCAATCAATCCATTTTTGTATGGGCAATCATATGTTTTTTAAATATATAAAAAAAAAAAAAGTGTATTTCTTTATATAAGATTTACTTTATATACATTTTCTTTACACATTTTATATATTTATTTATACATTTCTTATGTATAAATAAGAAACTATTTTTTCCCCAATTCAAACAGTGATTTTAAGGTGTCCTTGTTACAGTATAATTATAGTAATCATTTAAGTACTGAGAAATATTAATTAACTACATGTACTTACTCTATGGTTAGGGTTAGGATTAGGGTTACTTGCATGTAATTATGCATAATGTATTGTTATTATAATAGTAAGTACATGTAACGTGTAACAAGGGTGTCTAAAAATAAAGTGGTACCGTGATCTTTTACTTTGCAAAAGTACTAAGCAATTATTCATGTTTGCTACTATATAGTTTAATTGTCTGTAGATAGTGTGAATGTTTATTTAAAAAACAAAACAAAATTAAAACAACACAGAGCCAAACAAAAACAAGACAAAACCAAACAAAAAAACAACACAGCAAAGCAAAGCAAAGCAAAACAAAACAAAACTAAACTAAACAAAACAAAACAAAACAAAACAAAACAAAACAAAACAAACAACAACACAGAGCCAAACAAAAACAAGACACAACCAAACAAAAAAACAACACAGCAAAGCAAAGCAAAACAAAACAAAACAAAACTAAACAAAACAAAACAAAACAAAACAAAACAAAACAAAACAAAAAAACACAACACAACACAACACAACACACAACACAACAAAACATTAAAGCTGTGTGTGTTGGTTTCAAGTTTCATACCTACGGATCTGCAGGTCAAACTGCACAAATCTGTGTGTGTCCTTCAGACGTGGTACTGTGAATCTCAGTCCGGCCCATAACTGAAAATAAAACATAATTTATTTAAAATAAATCCAAAGTCACTTCCTACAAGTACATATACATATACAAGTACATTTAATTAATTTATTCATTCATTTAAACAACCCAAAAATGAGAGAAATGCAAGCAGTTTCTCATAAAGGAGCCAACGATATTAGCAGTGTCACAATACTGAATTTCAGCTTTCCAAGAATTAAACCAGAGAATTCTCTAAACAGACAAATCCCCCATAATGCACTGCCATAGCAACGGAATGGATGTTGAGGTTGGTGGAATGTTCCTTTCCTGTATTCCATCCAAAAAACACAAGTGGAAACACTAAAACGTATCCTCGCTCATTCATCTAGTGATGTCATGTTTAGGTGCACTGTCAAACGCACTCCACTTAGTTACTACCCTAAAATGCTGAAGTCACCTACCCAAACCCAGACTGCATGGGAGTTCCAGCCTCCCTTTTATAATTGTGGTTTTATGCTCCCACTGCACGCACATAAACTCTGGCAAAAAGACCCCATACGAGCGGCTATCAGCACTCAGTGTGTGAGAGTTCGGGTGTGGGTGTCCGTGCAAGTGTGCATGTGTGTGTGTGTGTGTGTGGGGTGTCTGTAATTTCTGAATTTCTCATTGCATGAGATACTATTATAGATACAGGCCAGTTGTTATGAGGAACCTCTTAGGTGGTCCTGGAATCCAAAAATAATAGCATTAATAATAAAATTGCTGAATAAAACACCCAAATAACCTGCCCCGAACTAATGAGAGCAGCTGACTAAAAAACAGACAGGGGTATCTGGAAACACATATTGACAGGGAGCAGTTTGAACAGTCACTCAATTATACTCCATCTCTGCAGACACATTAAAAAACCACAGATCCCACCACCTCCACACAGTGGCATTTTGGAGAGGGGAACTCCACTCTCTAAGTGGGCAGAGCCAAAATGACTGTCACTTCCTGCATCACTGGTGGGAACTTCCTGCCTGTCCAAACATGATCCAACACAGCCCTCAACAAGCCCCCCAGACAGCACTACGAGCTGACTAACACAGGTTAGATGAATAATAAAGGTTATGTGACTAACAGGGCACAATTATGGTTGCTGGAGGCCTG
The DNA here is from genome assembly GCF_001515625.1 of Sinocyclocheilus rhinocerous. Taxonomy (NCBI): domain Eukaryota; kingdom Metazoa; phylum Chordata; class Actinopteri; order Cypriniformes; family Cyprinidae; genus Sinocyclocheilus; species Sinocyclocheilus rhinocerous. The sequence continues at coordinate 1,153,108 of NW_015659390.1, forward strand.
TTTTTTTTAAATGCTAGATGTCAGTAATCAGAATTTCCATGATTTTTCCAGTCGTTTGTGAATACTGGAAAAGGATAACTGGATAACCATAAATTATTTTATAGAGATTGCGCACACAAAAAGCAATTTCGGTAACACTTTATTTTAAGGTGTCTTGTTACACATGTTACATGTACTTGCTATTATAATAACAACGAATTATGCATAATTACATGCAAGTAACCCTAAACCAAACCCTAACCATATAGTAAGTGCATGTAGTTAATTAACATTACTCAGTACTTAAATGTACAATTACACTGTAACAAGGACACCTTAAAATAACTTATAGCCAAGGAAAAAGAGTTGAGCTTAACTACAACTATATATACTGTAAGATAGAACAATAGATTGATAGATTTATAAAAATTATTTACTTATCCATGACTTCATAAGATTCTACTAATTTCTATGACTGTTCAAATAACAATTTTACATTTCTCAGATATGCTGGGAAAGCAGTAAGATTCAATTGCACTTGATAAAAGGTCACTTTTAACCCCAAGTCACTCAAGTGTGTAAATACGCACAAATAGAAAAAATAGTTTGGTGCTTACGCTAGTGCCTGATTTCATGGGGTTCCCCAGGTCACAGCTGAGGTAACGGGTCTGATTTTCCGTCTCATAACTGCAGGTCAGTTGGGTCAGGCTCTGTCCGGAGAAATAGAGAAAAAGACCAGTACATTTTGGGAAACACACACATAGTGATAACTCACAACCCTGACTCATGTCTTGACCTGCTTAAAATAATTGTGGTACTACTGCTGAATGTTACATTTTTGTGCTAAATCATCCCCACACAGGGTTAGGGTTAACAAAAAAGTACAAGTAATTAATTAAAACAGACCCTGTTTGGTGCCCATACTCCTCCTGTAAGCACTACCCCTTCTTAAAATGTAAAGTAATCTATATTTTTGCCTCACTACAGGATTTCTCATCACATGTCTCCATTAATAAAAAACACGTCTTCTCTGGAGTATCAAAGTAACAGAACAAAGGTCTTTCTCAGCTGAAATGCTGAACACATGTAGGAGTTAATGGACGGGGTCTGGCACACGTCCGTGTAATAGGCAGCACCTGGAGGGAGGGTCTCCATATCTCACCTCGTTATTGCGGGCTATTCCGCTGTAGTCGGCCTCTGGTGGCAAGACCACATACAGCTCGGCTTCGTAAGCTCCGCCTCCGTCGTTCTTTGCATTGAAAGTCAGGGTCAGAGAGTTGTCATCGCCCATGTACACTTCCTTCCTGTCCCTGCGGAACCAAAACACGAACAAAACGTAAAGCTCATGCACTGGCGGCTAATTTACTTTCTATAGGGTCTATAGGGTGAATACTAAATATACAAATTGTACTTTCAAACACTGTTTAAGTCAATGCATTAACAAGCACCACTAACTGGCCATTTAAAATCTGTGTAGTAGTTTTGAAACTAGCTGTGAAGTATTAAGCATAGAGGACATTGACTGTATGTAATTCTGCTGATCTAGCAGTAAATATCACTCAGATCTTTCCAACAGGAAGCCCTTCCTCCAGCACTGTACACACATTTCCTATTAAAAAACCCTAATTTCCATTGTAGCTATAAAGTTGAACATGCAACGACAAAGACTGTGAAACATTCCGCAATGTTCCCATTTTTTTCTATTCGTTCGCATTCCCTCCCCCCTTTCTTTTCTCTCTACATCTCAGACACAATGAGAAATTCCATGCGAGGGCCACACAGACGCTTCCAATTACCGCCTGGCCTCGTAAAGCCATGCTGGGGAAGCGGCACGTACTGAATTCAAACGCTGGCACTCGGTTAGTGGGTGACTCGAACCTATGTGGAAGCCATCGCTTGCTGTACTTTCATAACAAACCCCTCCAGATGACACATATGAGGTTGGGTTCATGTCATAAGGAGGTCATGATTCGCATTCAATGGCTAATCAAAATAAATATAAAGACCCTTACAACAAATGAACATCAGCAAGTTCTAATAATCACATGGAAATTATTTAGTACAAGTTAATTTGACAGAAATCTGGACCCGGGAAGCAGATACTGACAGCGGTACTAAAGAATAGCCATGTTGTCCGAGGCATCTCTGATGCATTTTCACATTTTCTCCTAAAGAATAACCCCTCGAGTGAATTTCCAAGAGATACTATTCCCTCTGCTTGTTGAATGACAAGAAAATCCAAATCACTCTGTGGAGAAAATTAATACCCTCCACAGTTTAATAAACATGTGACCTAAGACAAACGCAACAAATCTCTAAGGTTCTTGGTAAGACAGTCGAAGAATAACAACAGATACAAACAAATCTGTGAATAAAAGAGAGAGAAAATGCCCACAGATTTTACAAATCAACTGCAGGAAACTGCCATTGTAACTGCAGGGAAAAGGGGGCCACAGTGATTTCCAAATTTTCCAAACTTATCCGCCTCATCTATGTAGTTTTTTTTTTCCACAAGCCAGCCAAGTCTGACAATCCCAGCACCTGTGCATAGCCTTCCTGTTTTTTTCCTGTGTATCTGTCCATGTGTGTGTCACTAATCTAACCTGGGAACACTTTGTCCAACTTTCTAAAAGCTGTGACTCGTCACGTATATTTATCCAAATATCTAATCTAAACAGTAGCTGTAATAGCCATTTTACTTCATACGTGACTTTATTGCAAACTTTGCAAAAAGCACACTAATCTCCAGGCTTTTATTAGTTTTTTGCATTCCTTGCTAATCATCTTACCCGTGCACAGAGAGTTTCAGGTCAGGGACGCAGATGTTGTCCTCTCCACAGTCCAATAAAATCTGGGCCTAGAACACAAGCCAAAAAAATGTTAAGATAAGTTACTGAGAGATTATAGTCATTAATTTGCAACCTATTTTAGATTCAGAATCGACTTGTTATAAGTGAAAATGAATATCCTGGGACCTGATTTTATATTTCAGGAATTGACTGGATGGTGAAAAGTGGGCATTACATACCAAAATAAAGCCAGAAAGATCTACAGTTATATGCAAATACAGACTTCTATTCATTTCGAGATCTATTCATTTCAGAATACATTAAAAATGCAATTCACGACAAGAATGTTTTAAAATTCTGAATTAAAAGTAATTTTTATAAATATGTGGCGGGCATAAATGTATTAAAAAGAAAAGCCTTAGAAGTTTGGCATTATCTTTCATGTTATTTTTTATTTAAAAAAAAAAATGAAATTCAGCAAATTAATTAATATTTTTAGAGTATATAAATGCATAAACAAACAAACATATAATTTACAATAAGACCAGGAACGCACCTTTAGAAAGTAAACGGGGTCAATTTCAATTTCTTGTTGATTTAAAGGGTAAAAATAGAAAGTAAGCCATTCGCTTACGAACAATGTGATCTAAAAAAGAAGCTGTCTGAGATTCTCCAGTCATTTTCTTAATCATATACAGGATACCACCTGCAATCCAGTGTCTCTAATGTCATTCAGGCATCATCGCCCTATAATAAGCATAATTTTAGTCACACTTCCCATAACCAATATCCCAACTAAACATCTCTAGGCAGTTTACACACAGAAAAAAAAATCCAATAAACCTTTACATACTTACAAATTCCCATGAAACTTCAAACTACTTGCACTATGAAATAGCTTTTTTTCAAAAATCCAAACAAAGCACTCTGAAGATATTTGCAAAGAACAGACAGCAGAGGCCGGCTGCATTATAAACAGTGCGTTCACTTAGGTCAAGTGTTAGCGCATGACCATGTAATGGTCAAAGAATATTGATACCTAATACACTACCGAATATAAACAAAATGAATATAAACATTGCCGTTTGCAATCGTAAACATCACTCCTCAGCCTACAAAATGCTAGGTTTTAGATTAGTAAACACTGCTAAATGAATACTGGGTTGAAGAGCAGATGTGTACAGGCTTCAAAAAACGTATAGAGCTCACTTGAAGGGATAAAGAGCTATGGTTGTACCCATAAGGCTGTTCTATACGCCACCAACATCCACATCAGAGGCTGCCGACCCTGAACCACATGCTAGCTGCACGCGACACCACCCAACTCTCACCACACAGACAAATATAAATATATACACATTGCATAAAGCACACACATTAATGAGATAGAATCTATATACAATTTATGAATGACTCGAAGACATAAAGAAAAGGGGAAAGTGGTGCAAGTGGTTCCAACATGTGCAAGGTTGACGCAACATGACGATGAGGATAAGAAAATAGAATAGGGAGATTAGAAAGGGCAAAGTGGCTTCCCTGTAATTAGCAGTTGCTGAGCTCTAATTACAACCGATGAGGGCGGCCACCCCTTTCCATAGCTCTGTATCGGGCCGCTCCGAACCTCCTGGAGAGGGTTGTTTGGGTTCACTGGAGCAACCAAACAATTAGAAGCCCGAGCAGAGATACAAGAGAGGGTCACATGTGCATATGTCCAAGCTGATCCACAGCCAAAACCACCATAAAGTGTTTACGGAAGTGTTAAGGTCTACAAACAGCATGATTGGGTAAGCAAACTGGAGGGCACCTGGTGGGATCACTAACAACATTTATAAAAGGAGGTCCAAAACATCTCAATCTATAGGCAAGATGAATACGGGGCCTCACACCTATAGTCCCCTGAAAATAAAGACAACAAATACACTTTCCCCCCCCCCCACCAGATTTATTAAATTTTTTCCATTAATTCTTGAAAAGAAAGTCCTTAGAAATTTGACATAGTTATTTTTTTATTAGAAAATAATATAAATACTAATACAAATAATAATATGACTTTTCATTATTGTTATAAATTGCTGTAAATAGTGTATATTTATGTAATAATAATACTCTATAAAATATATTGTGGTAACATTATCATCATCATCATTATTATTTTTTTAACATTTTGTATATTTATATAATATTTAAAAATATAAACGTATTAAAAATATATATTTTTTCATTTAATTACTCTAAGAATAATTTATGATATTTTTATATATTTGTACTCTATAAAAATATATGTAACTTTAATAACAATAGGGTAAGAAGAATAAGAAGAAATTTTTATTATTATTACATTTTTTTGTTGTTGTTGTTGTGTAATTTAAAACAGTATAAAACCAATGTGGACACAAAGTAACTTTCTAAAATCTTGGCATGTGCGTTTTAAACTAGGGTTTTAAATTATTTTCCCCTTTCTTTATAATTGACACTCTCATTTATCATGAATAAAAGGGCTTCCACTTCGTTTTTTGGCTTGAATAAGCAAAAGTTTTAGAAGATCGTTCCATCTGCAATGTTTCCAAGACCTCGGATTAGAATGTTTCTGCATATGGTCAGTGCGGCCCATGTGTTCGGCACGGTCTCAATAACTACTGAAAGAAAACTGCCACCCAAAAAGCTAAACCTAAACAGACGGCATATGGCCTGCGAGAACCTGCCAGGAAAAAAACTGAATTCTATTAACCCTCTATACGCACACACACCTCCACAGTAGGAGTGAAACCTACTCCTGGTGGGACAGTGAAAAGTTCTCTGCCGTACACGCTGCACATTGCCTTCAGCTCTCAAATGGCTTTCCAGACAATTTGGAGAACATCCCAGATGTATGTTTTGAAAATCTCTTCATAAAGGAGGAGAAGAATGTACCGCTCCATGCAAAACCTTTGTTTTGTTTGTTCACATAAAGCATTGTGGGATATCTGCAGCAGCAGATGAACGTACTTTCTGTTCGATGAGCTCTGCTGTCTGGTAGTTAAGGATGGGCCGCAGGCCGTATCTGTCTGCCGCAGCTTGAGGGTTCAGGCTGAAGTTGAGCGCAACGAAGATGGGCGACAGCTTATCCCTGAAGTCCTTCTCATCCTACACTCCAACAGAGAGGAAAACAGAGCGGGAGTTTGTGAGAAAGGTCAGAAAGCAGGACGAAACGACTCTTAATCCCTTGCTGCATTTTTGGCATCAGTTGCCACACTTATCTTACTTATCTTCACTTTTAACACTTATCTTGTACTAAGAAATGGAAAATTAACTCACTAAAATGATGCAGGTTATTTTTCCCCTCAATGTTTCCAATGGTTAGTCCCACCTACTCTTAATTCTCATTGGCTCACAGTCTTCTGAATGCCACATTAGGACATTTTATATTCAACTTTTATCTACTGTATATACTATTTAGTCGAACCAAGTCATTTTTCTGCAAGTCACATGAAAGCCCAATTTCTTTGCATTCTAGTCCAAAGTCAAGTCTTGAATCTATGCATTCAAGTCTAGACTCAAGATAGGGAAGTCGCGAGTCATTGCTGTCAAAGGCGAGGTGCAAGTCATCAAATTTGAACTCCAAGTCTAAAACCCTGCTATTTAGTGCACCATTAATGTCCTGCTTTTGTAGGTAATCTGGGGTCAAACTCACCCGCAAGAAGATCTTGGTGTCACTGCAGACTCTGGCTCCATTTGGCACAGTCAGAGTCCTCTGCAGAGCGGGAAGCTGGGTGTCTAAAAACAGAGCTCTCCGTACGGCCCCCTTCTGCGGCTGCTTCAGCCGGTCCAGCTGAACTTCAACGTTAAACTCTACAAAACACACACATTGTCTGATAGATTTAGAAAAGTTATGGGCACGATGCCTTCACGTTGGCTCCAGCATACAGGTGCAGGACGGAGCCAAGCTGACACAGCACTAAATCTCAAAGCCTATTGGGTAGATCTGAACTTTGTGCTTTGGCAAGAGTGAAGACTTCTTCCAAACATTTAGTTTTTATCATTATCCAACACCTGAAGAGAATGGCCATAAGAAGAGCCATAATGCTTTTGATAGAAAGTCGTGAGGGCATGAAGGAATTTGCATGCCGTTCAGATGTATGTTGGGCACCTGCGCTCAGTTATCTGAGCGTGTGCAGTAGGTGCTATTCTTCACACAACATAGTCTAGGCCTCTAATGGCAGGGCATATGGTGCTATCATTAGCCCAGGGGGAAACGGAGGGAAGTAATTGCTGAATAAATGCATTGTAAAGGTCGTGTATGTACAAAGAACGGCTTATGGATGGAATGGGAAACATGAAGGCTCTTTTAGATGCCTAAAACCAGATTTATTTTAGGTTGTGAGGGACATTATGTCAAATTAAGTCCAAGAATAAATGCCACAATGCACGGGTGTTACAGGTGATTGTAAGAGCGTGACTAGTGTTCTGGGTGGTTGCTTATTTAAAAAGGAATACTATTTGCAAAGGGGATCAACAGGTGGGTAAACAGGAGCAGATGTGGCTTACCGAGATGATTTGGTAGGTGCTTCCCATTGGCTGAGAGGCAAAAGCTCAGGTTGACACTGTAAGAAGCAGAGCAGACAAATGATGAGAGATGAAGTGGATTTATTACGCATTAGAAACACATTGAGAGAGAAACTCTTTGGCTATGAAATATTTGCTATTATTGTTTCCTCAGGCTATAACACTTGACAGCTTGAAGGAAGGATGACTATAGTATAATGGATCACACAAACATATGTGAAGATGTTTTTAAACAGGACAGCTAAGGATCACGTCTGTGCTGGAAACTGATGTAATGTACAATTTCTGAAAGATGTCTATTGTGTTCACCAAGCGTGCATTTATTTGATAAAAAAAATATATATAGTAAAAACAGCAATATTATGGAATATTATTAACATTTTGTCAACCATTTTAATATATTTTGAAATGCAATTTATTTCTGTGATGGCAAAGCTGAATTTTCATTAGCCATTACTCCAGTCTTCAGTGTCACATGATCCTTCAGAAATCATTCTGATATGCTGATTTGGTACTTAAGAAACACTTCTTATTATCAATGTTGAAAATGGTTGTTCTGCTTAATATGTTGTGGAAAATAAATGAGTTCAACTGAAAGGAAGCAAGAAACTAAAAAAAAAAGATCAAGAAAATTAAAAAAAAAAGTTTGAATGACAGTTTAAATGAATGAAAGAATTTCATTTTAGAAAGAACTGAAAAAGTTTCCAAAAAAAGAAGAAAAAGCAACAAAAGAATCCAAAAGAAACACAAAACATACAAAAGAAACAAGACACAGAAGGGGAAGAGTGAAAGACTGAAGAAAAAAAGAAGAAAAATCACAATCCAGGCTACTTTTGACCTGTGCAATAAACGCAGTGTTCCCATGTGTGTTTCTAAGCCTCAGTATACATCTGTCTGTGTGTGTGTGTGTGTGTGTGTGTGTGTGTGAGCTTACATGCATGTGCAGCTCATTGCGTCCTGATGTTTCCCAGCTGTGTTCCACCACTAAACAATATCTCATTCAAAGCCACTGCTAGATCCCTTTCTCCCTCTCTCTCGCTCTCTAATTTCTCCCAAAAGCCTCTGTGCCTAGGCAACGACTTGTAATCAACACATACGTATACAAACTTTCCCTGTATAAAACAGAACAGGCGGAGACACTGACATTTCACGTCAGAGAGAGACCAGCCCAGCGGAGTTTCCTTTCCCTCCACAGATAGGCCGCATATTTCAAAAATGCATGTCGTGGAGTTGGGAAAAGGGCATTTCATGCTTTTCGCCACCTTCTTGGCTCACCCTCAACCAGCATAGCGTGTCCAAACTATTTGGAAAAGCCTTTGCTGACAGCATAACTACACCCTTCCATATGTCCAGCCTGACATACAAAGCCCAACTGTGGATGTAATGAAGTAAGCTTTATTTACTAAATTAGATTTTTTAAAATTCCTACAGTGCACTTTAATGCCACTTAAATGATGTTAAATGTGAAAGATCTTTTTCCATATTATTGCATGTTGAATGTTTAGGATTTGGATAAACAGTCTAATAAAATCTATTTACTGCTTTGGACCAGGAATGCAACAAATTCTAGCTGATACAAGATAGCAGACATACCAGGACACTTGCAGGGTTTCGTTCCCACGGCTTATGGTGCAAACTTTCTCCTCAGGATTAATCATAGCTGGATATACAGTCAAGGTAGCACTGGTGTTCACAATAGGACGAGACCTGGAAATTACATAATATCCTAAATTATTTAGTCTGCACTCAAAAGCATTTTAAATAGCTTTATGATTAAAATTTTAATAGGATATACTGAAGTCGGTAAGATTTTTAAAAATGTTTTGAATGAATTCTCTTTTGCTCACAAAGTCTGTATTTAATAGATCAAAAATACAGTAAAAAATAGTAAAATTGTGAAACATTATTACAATTTGAAGTATTTATTTTAACAGGTAATTTCTTCTTGTGATGGCAAAGCTTAATTTTCAGCAGCCATTACTCTAGTCTTCATGTTTGTGACTGACCTATAAAGAACGGCAGTGTCTGCACCAAATGCGCCAACAATAAGATCTGCAAGAAGAAAAAAACATGGTATCAGACTAGATTTCAGCAGCAGTGGCAGTGGTTTATGGTAGCTAAAAAGACTAGGTTTTCTCACCTGGGTAGCCATTATTATCCAGGTCTTTGCCTCCACGAAGGGCGTAACCAAAACTGGCAGGTAGAGCTGACGGTGTGGCAGAAGCCCATTGGCCAGCGATCACCTGAGAGGGCTTTTCCCTGAGTCCTCCAGCATGTCCGTTATAGATGAGCACCAGTCCTTGTTTGTTTTCCCCACCAAACGGACAACTGATGGCCACGTCTGTTAAGAGAATATTGTAGAATTAGAGGTGCAAAAAAATGTACTTACTTTCATGTTATAGGTAATAACCGATAAACAGCAGAAATTAAAGGTCTATATTATTTAGTCTAAATATTTTAAAAATAAAACTCTAAAAAAAAAAACTCTAATTAGTCATTAACCGAAAAATGGAAGATATAAAAATTCTACATTATTCTGTCTAAAAAAATTACAAATGAAACACAAAAAAAAATAATTAAAAATGCTACAAGTGAATTTAGGCATCACAACATTATAATATACAGTATAAAGATGGATATTCATTTTAAGATTACATTTAACAATGTTATAACATTATTCGCGTTTTTAAAGATTTAATTCAAGTGAGTGGTGAGGGTTATTATTGTTGACTAAAAGTCAAACTAAAAAACTGAAAATCAATTAAAACATTTGCGTTACTTGAAAAAATAAATGTTTACTGAAAATAAGAAATATAAATTTTTTTTAATTCAGCTAGTTGCCAAGGCAAAATTTCTCAATTTAGTTTAACTTGATGTACTAAAATAACAAACTAAAAACTGAAATAAAAATAAATAAAAACAATATAGACATAAATAAAAAAAAAACTAAAAACTACAAAGAAGACAAAAACATTTATTTAAACGTTAACTAAGATTAAAAATAAAAACTGATTCAAAATATTAATAAAAAACTGAATTAGTATCTGAATGGTACTAAAATGGCTCTACAGTTAGACAACAGTAAAGGTAATCTAAAAGAAAAAAAATGAGGGAACTGAACACCCACAATTAAATATAGCCCGATAGCTATCGAATAACAACCAAAACCAACAGAAAAAAATCCAATATCGACTGATAACCAATACAGTTGTTTAAAGACTGACTGACAAACAAATGCTAAAATCTGGGCAAATCTCTCACCGTTGTAACCATCTTGGTTGAGGTCTCCGAGAGGGGTAATGGAGCTGCCAAACCGGCCGAACGTCTGTGTGCCGGTGAGGTGAGGTAGCTGAGGTGGGAGATCCAGAGGTCCGTTCTGCATGTACACATAGACCCGACCCAACTCCTCCAACCTCCCATCAGAGTCACGAAGCATGAACATTGGTGCGCCAACCAGCAGGTCTGTCATCCTGGAGGTGATACAAACCACAAACTTAAACACTGAACACATTGCTAGATTCTTCTCTGAACCTGGTTGTGTTTACCTACCCATCATTGTTTATGTCAGTAGCAGCCACTGCATAGCCATAGTAGGAACCCATCTGAAAAATTTAGGAACATTAAAAACTGTAACAGATACGAATCACATGTAAATACAA
>NW_015659391.1:0-183 GCF_001515625.1 Sinocyclocheilus rhinocerous
AATAAAGCTCATTTGAATTTGAATTTGAATTTGAATTTGAGAGAGCGAGAGAGAGAGCGAGAGATAGAGAGCGAGAGAGAGCGAGAGAGCGAGAGAGAGCGAGAGAGAGAGCGAAAGAGCGAGAGATAGAGAGCGAGAGAGAGCGAGAGAGAGAGAGCGAGAGAGAGAGAGAGAGAGAGAGCG
>NW_015659391.1:4105-6272 GCF_001515625.1 Sinocyclocheilus rhinocerous
GGAAATGATACTTTTCAACTAAATTAAAACGCCAGTAGGTGCCAGTAGTGAGCGTTTATTGAGTGAGTCACTGAGTTGTTTATTCAGCGATTCGTTCAAACGGCTGATTCATCAAATGTTTATGCATGGGCTAATGGAACTTTGACTCAACCGATGCGTTGAAAACACGGAATCAATCAGCAATGAATCGTCTGGTTGCTGTGAGATGCGCTGTGTTTCGCCTAAAATGTTAGTGACCTAATATTATTGTATTTGCTTGTTGAACTGTTTATAGAACTATTAAACCGTCGTAATGGTGAAAACGTTGTGTGATGTTGCCTAACTAACTGTATTTTAAATATAAAAACTTTTCATTTAGATTTTTTACCTCAGTATGCTTACTTGTCTGGAGTTAATGAAGCGTTAATGTTGAGCCCTGGAGTCTATGGCCCCGGCCCAATTTAAACCCTGATTATAACATCATTAGGCCTGCCGTTATTATTTCTGAAAATGCAACTTATACGAGACGTATCTTTTTTTTTTTTTTCCTAAAAAAAAAACAATAATAATTTTTAGTGTGTTGTGTTCTTGTATTATTGATTCCCCAGAAGAGGGCACTATGGGTTACTAAGTTGGTACCTATAAAAGGTGTAGAAGAATAATTGAATGTGAGCAACCATGTGGCATGCAGGCTGTGTTAGCTGTTGGCCTTTGATGCTAATAAATCCTTGAATTGTAACTTCTGGAATCTGACTCTTCATGCTTACCTGGACTTGAAACACTACATAGTGTCTTTTTAAAAGCATGCAGCAAACGAAAATATGGGATTAATCGGTTAAAATTTGTTACTGTGGGTTAACAAATTTACATTAGTAGGCTATTCTTATGCTTGGCTTCACAGATAGCAACAGAGTCTGGGCCAAATCTGGTTTACATTCACTTCTGGCTTCAACCTTGTTGTTTTTTCAGTCTTGATTGCAAATGTTTTTTTGTTTTTTTTGGTTGTACGATGGATAATTAAAACAAAAATCAGGCTTGTGTATTTATGACATCAATTACTGGGCCTATATTCTTTTTTTTTTCAGAAATGGAAGTAGGCCTAGTTTAAAATGTTATTGTGTGTTTGTAATTGTAATATTTTTATCTACAGGCCTATACAGCAAGCCTACAGAGCTTCCAGTAGGTTATTTTACGGAGCTGTAAACACAGGAATCTCCGACCGCATGCAGTCATTGACGAACACCCAGTTCATATATCAAAATAGGCTATATGTTATTAAATTGTACATGTAAATAAAATAATCAGATATATAAGTACAAAAAAACACGGGCCCCCCAAAAATTGTGCCTGCCCCCTCACTTTGTGCGCTCTGGCGCCGACCCTGTTACAGTATACCACAGTAAAGATCGGCTAGTTTGCGGGTCGATATTCAGATTTCGTTTGGCCATAAACCCGCAGTGCGCTGTCGTAGACATGCAAATAATATCGCAGGTCACTCTTCATGACTTGTGAACTCCGCGGTCCTCCGGTCGGAAATCAGGGTTTGTTTGTTTTTTTCCCATAGTGACTCTTAATTTCAGTCCAACAGAACTGAACATTAAACACTAACAGGTCGTCCCCTTTACTCAGAAACACAGAAAAATCACACTTCCTTTCAACATTTACTCTGCTGATCCGGCCCTATTCAAAGCAAAGCAAAGCATGCTGGGAACTACAGATCCACTGTTTCCAGTTTCAGTTCATGCAACACAAATGATTAATGCAGTCCCAGCACAAGAAGTTTAAATTAGCTTCCATTTTATCAATTTAATTGAACATAATGATCTAACACAGTCATGAGAATTGTATTTTACTTTCCAAGACTGATGCAAACACTCGTGACTCACCTGAGTTTTCTTTTCCAAAGCATGAAACAGATGATGATGATGATAAGAAGAGCAATGATAAAAAAGCAGATAGCCACCACAACTGATCTATAAAAGCAATGAAATACCTGTGTGTGTGTGTGAGTGTGTGTGTGTGAGTGACTGTGTGTGTGTGTGAGTGTGTGATCTCATGCTTCAGATTCACACACTGAGACGTGACGAGACGATCAGAAGAGACAGAAATAACAGGATCAATCAGTGTTTGAGGAGCTGATGGATGTGCTATCAGACGATCATCCTGAACAAATAAAACACCATCACAT
>NW_015659391.1:6431-15507 GCF_001515625.1 Sinocyclocheilus rhinocerous
TGTGTGTGTTTGTGTGTGTGTGTGTGTGTGTGTGTGTGTGTGTGAGTGAGTGTGTGTGTGTGTGTGATCTCATGATTCAGATTCACACACTGAGACGTGACGAGACGATCAGAAGGGACAGAAATAACAGGATAATTTAGTTTCTGAGGATCTGATATCAGATTCAATCCTGATATCAATCCTGATTATCCTGATCAAATAAAACACAAGAGGATAAAGTATGTATCTGAGTGAATAGTTTGAGGACAGAAACACACTCACCTGTGAATACCAGCTCTGCTCACAGTCAGAATTGTAGGTTTTATTCACTAAAACAGGCAGAATCCCGTACACAAACCCCACAGCAGTCTGAATCTCTCCACACGACACTGTGACGTTATACATGATTCAAAGCTGGAAAAAGAAGCGTATTTTAATTACTATTGCATTATGTTTTTGCACAAGTTTTTTTTAAACAAATCTTAAAAGAAAAGATGTACTGTGCATTCAAAGCAATGAAAATGTCAAAAGCCTAATTTTCTATCATTTCTCATTTTGTAAGTCTTTTGATGAATAATTAGCCAGTTTTGATGGTTGTGTTTGCGGAACGATGTATGTTATAATACATCGTGTACACTCACTAAACAAAGAGTGACAGTGCAGAGCCAATTCATAAAAGAACAACATTTAAAAGCACACGTCCAATTTTGTGTGAGTGAAGGGAATCTGCGTGCGAGTGGAGAGATTCGTCCTCGCATATTTACAGGGATCGAGTCACATTATGCGCTCTCGATATTTGTCATTAAGATCACGCAATAGAAACCGCCTAAAATTAAGTATAAAGAGGAGAAGAAAGCAGCCCCAGGCAGCTGCCTACACATGCCAGGATCCGCCACTGCCAGATGCAGTTAGAAATGTACTAAAAACAAGCCTATCGCAAGACATCTGGTAGGGGGGCACCTGGGGTGGCCAGACAAATTTCAGGGGGGGGCGGTGCCACCCCTGGCCCCCGCGTAGACCCGCCCCTGATGGGATCCATCCCTCCCTCTCTGGATACACGTGTTATGCTTTAGCCTCCTCGGCCTCAAACAGGTGCTGTAGATTAGAACATGCATGATCCGGAGCGGAGCAGAAGCGGGACCCGAGCGTTTTTAACCCATTCCTATGGAAGTTGATCTTGCACAATTTAGGAATGAACTGAAAAAGTTCGTACACACACGTTAAACATAAAGAAGAGGACAAATCTATCAGGCAGCCTGAAGCGAAAAAAAGAGGAGTTAAAGAGGAAACAGAGCAACGGTAAGCATAGGCACCAATTTATGTCTCTGCCCACACTCTACTCCACTCCAAACCAAATATAAAACATTTTATTCATCATCGCTGTTTTCATGAGCAACAACTGTGCTTTGAATATTTTAACATTCCCATTTTTTACAGCCTAATTAATTAAAAATGAGAAATATATTTTTCTCCGTTCGATATTGTGCTTAAATTCATTAGCTATAAAATATATTATTGGTGTCTCGCGAAGAGAAACGCATACAAATACACAACTAAACTAAACGTTCTTTTCATGAGCTTCGCGCAACTCGTTCACTTGCTGATATACATAAAATAATTCAATAAATATCTATGTAGAATAGGCACGTCATTCAAATAACCATTAGGCTAAATAATCAAATAAATAGCGAGTAAATCCGTAAAAATTACGGTAGAAAACCGGCAGCTGTGGTTGCCGGAATTTTACCGCAATCAGCTTGAAAATGCTAACACAGATGGATCCGTAATTAAAAGGTTCTCAGTTATTTCATCAGTCAGTGATGGACGTCTGGTGGTTGATGGGCTTCTGGCAACATTCATTTCAGGAGAGAAAACAACTCTATAGATGTGAGAGCACAGGTTTGAGCGCGCGCGTCCTGTTCTGTGCATTATATACTGTTAGATGGGTTTTGTCCACATTTCATATGTTGTATAATTATATCAATAGGTAACAAATACATTAACAAAAAAAAAATATTTTAGAATATAAAGAATTCTAAACTCTCACTGATGCATTTTGCCTGGGACCCCGCTTTATTGTACAGGCGCCATCCATTTAATAATATTAGTAAATATGATAATTTACACTCTATATGTTAGTGCATACCGTTTTATAATGTACTACAGCACTGAAGTATTAATATCTGCCACCATAACTACTATTTAGCCAACACTTACACTTAGCCTACTGCTAAAGAAAATACTGCTGTTTTAGTGAAAACAAAATGTGTAATTATTTGCACTTAGTGTAACTAGAATATATCACTTTTTCCACTTAGTGTAACTTATTATTACTATTATTATTATTAACAAAAATAAAACAATGTTCAGTGTGGATGAGAAACTTCTGGAGAATGTATCCGGATTAATGCAGACGTGTAGTCTTAGTTACTCACATAACTTTCAGAAATATTTGAGTGATATTAACTCATTTTAATTAAATCTGAATGTATTTTTACAGTGTACCTGTAGGAACTGCTTTGACCATGTAGTTTATAATCATAAAAACGCTTGACAGTCAAGCTAGGCTAGAAGTATTTCATAAAGAGAAGAAGAAGGTTTTTACACAAACCGCACACATGAAGACTGATGTTTCTCTGGAAATAGCTCCAAAATATGTCCAAATATCTCACTCTTACTCGAGACCACAGATACAACTGGAGATGTTCAGGAAATCTCTTATATGAACAGAGACATCCAGATATCGCTGTAGCTCAATAAAAATACACTTTTGGACTCACACGATTACGACAAGTTTGTGTGTGTTTTTTTTTTTTTTTTTTTAGCCATCTCGGTGTATTTCCATAAGAATAAAGCGTGCTAATTGACATATGCAATAAAATCCTGTTTTTACATTTGTATAAAATGCATGATGACTTAATGCAAACTGAACACAGGCTTTAATATACATATAAATATAGTCCATACCTCAAGCAGAGACTTTACCAAAAACAGCAGAAAGCAGAACGAAACTCCTGAAGCTGCTGGAGGAGCTTATATGCGCCCGGCGACACACTCTGCTGTGATTGGTGGAATGAGACTGAGAGGGCGGAGCCTCAGGAACGCAAAGGACCAATGAGTGAGAAGCTATTCTTGGGAACTAATATTAGACTTGTTGTCCCGGTGTTATAACAAATAATGATACCAACACTGTATTTGTATTAGTAACAACCCCATTAATATCATGCTAAAAGCACAATCTGATAGGTAGCATTGAAAAGCATGAAAAGTAACATTAAAAACTGAGGTTGGCGCACCTTACCGGAAGTGGTATTAAGCTTTTCCTGTAGCTTATTTCTGAGAAATCCAGAGCATTTTGCTTCATTGCCTTCATGCAACAGATGCTATTGATTTCCTCTTCTTTTACACATATAAAACAGGTTTTATTCGAAACCAAGCAGATTTGAGAATGGACTTAAAATAGATGAGCACATTTCACTATTAATATTAAATCAGTTGTGTCATAGGCTAAATGATTTAGGAGATTTTACATTATTTATTCAGATAGATTCCATTAAAGAAACCAAGCTTTAAAAACATTAGTGTAATATTGTTACCATATTTTTTTTGGAGTAGACAGCACATAACATGTTTTTTTACAGTGTGTGTATGATTAATGTTATATGTTTTTTTTTATCATCTCATACATATTTTGTAACTAATTCAAGTGTAACCATAATCAGATATTGCCATTAAACCCTTTAAATTATATGCTAACTAGTTTTGATTCAACATTAACGCGTAAGTGTCAGTCACATAGCAACGCTCTCCCAAATATCTGTTTGTACTTTTATTGATATCAGTCCACAATCTGAAGGCTTGCAGCCTGGAGTTAAGCCACACAGACATGTTCAGTTTCTCAGTTTGACAGCAGCATGCTGATAACCTTTCACTCTGCAATCAGCCTGAAGCCCTGCAGGGAAACCAGCTTACACGTGTGTCATCAACAGGTCTATTGGTCAAGAACAAAACAGCTTATAAAACACTCATGAATACTCCAACTCATTGTCATTAAACATAATTCTGCACAGAGCATGAGTAAGAGTCATGCCTTCCAGCGGCCCACTTTAGTTCACGACTGACTATAGCTATTACCATAATCTAATGAAAACTTGATATAAGTCTGCAATAGCGCACTGTTCTCTACAGACTCGTAATTCATTATATTTTTCTACAGCTTTGTTTTTTTACTGGCCTTTTCAGATCATACATTTTTTAATCTATTATTTTTTGCTCGCATATCTCCAACACAATATTTGTAGGCCTACTGTACCATAATGTCTGCCTGCAGTTAAAAAGTTCTCAGAAATAATCACATGTGTTTTGCTTAGTCTATATTCTAAAAATAATTTTAATGTCATACAAAAAAATTAAATAATAAGTCATCGGCCTGAGTAAATTGTACCATTATAAAATCGTGACTGCACAAGCAGTGTAGTAATGTAGGAGGTGAAAATACTGTGAAATTACATACACACAAATGGCAGGAAATTTGAAAGCATAACAACTGAACGTCTATGAAACGTCTATGCACTTACATTTTTTGATTTGTTTAAGAATGCGCCAGAAGTTAACATTTTTCAGTGTATTTTCCTCTCTATTTAACAGCCTTAACTTACAACAGTGAAAGACGTCCCTCCTCAGGTAGATTACATGTTTTCCTGCCTTGCTAAATTTTGGGCTCATGATCAATAAGTTGCATTCGCCCAAACTGGTTTGCCCAAATCAAATCACGGACTTAAGCTCGAGTCCTGCTGGCTGTGAAACACTTAAAGCCTTCAGCAACCGGCTGCGTTCACAAATAAAACTATATTTTGCGCATAAATAATGATTAATTGTCAACTGAGAATTTGTTATTCATATGGTCTGGTGGTCATATGGCGTAAGCCTGCGAATACGGGACAAACTGTGTTATAGCTTTCATACGGGACGCTTCTCTGATGCCCTAAATACGGGCATCTATATTTCAACCCCATAGCAGTGGCTTGACAGTAGCGAAACAGAAACAGACCGACCCGCCGGGATTTCTCCCGCTGCTCCCGATTAGCCAATCCGGGCCTGGAGGGGAGTGCTGTGATTCTCTGAAAATTATTTAATTTGTCTTTTATATTGTTTTTTTATTCGATCAGATAACATTTTAAGCTGTCATATGATCGTGTTACAACGCGCCCCTCAGATGCTACAATATACCCCACCTACGGGGCATGTTGTCACATTTCACTTCCATTTTTTGGGGTAAATAAAGAAAAATGTATACACTGTAAGTATAAAACGAAGCGACATATTTGTACTAGACAAGTGTGAAATTAATGTGCATAAACAAATACTCTGAACCCCGTGTGATTTACACAAACTGAGAAAGTCAGTAAGTGTTGGGTTGTGTCCCGCGCTCATCTAAGTGATGCTCATCTAAAAATGTACACCTGATTATTTAACAGCGAAAAAGTGGCCACTGTCTACATTTGTATCTGCTGATATCTGCATGGGTCATGAAGAGTCGTGACTCAATTCATTAGGCATTTGAGTGTAACATTTAAGCACACGGATTGTGTTAAACACATTAGCTTTCTAAAAAATATTATATTATATAATGTTATATATATATATATACACACACACACACAATAAAATTATATAAAAAAACAAATGAATGTAATCTTACATAAATGTCATGATATAGAGTGGAAGGGTAAGAAAGCTGCGTTACATCTCTGTACAGCTGCTAATGAGAGAAATCCAGGTTTGTGTTAAATATGTTTAATGTGCTTGAACTGATTTTGGGAATGGCACACTTGAAGATCAGGGGCCTGATGTATAAACGTTGCGTACGCTCATAATGGACATGTGTCTAAGCAATTTTTCCACACACATGTCGGGATTTATAAAGAATAAACTAGGCGTAAAGATGTGCGCACCGTACGACTCTAGACATGCGCGCGCACTCTTTTACTGCAGCGAAATAATGAAGGAAACAATGATTTTAAAGCCTGTTTTACATTTGATATACACATTTAGATTGAATATTCCACTCTCATTAACGGAGTTAAGCACTGAAATTACATGAAATCATTATCCAAAAGTCACATTTTTTATAAGGATTTAAATATAAATATTGGCAGTGGATGTGCTGCGCTGCTTTCGAACTATTTTCCTGCGGTATGCTGTGTTTTAATGTTTTCACCACAGCAAGCATTGCTTGGCGCATGATAATCCCGCTTTAAAACAGCAAGAATCTCCTAACCTTGCAGAACTTCAGACAGACAGACACAGACACTGGAAACTGTAAGATATGCGCGATTTATTTTCAAGATGTTTTGTTATTGACGCGGTGAGTCAGTTATTTACACTGCAAAAAAATATAAGGCCTATCTCTTTCCATCAAAATATATAAACATCCTAAAATATATGTTTATTTTATAGGCAAAATTGCATGAATTTGATTTGTTCAAAACAATTTAAAATACTATTTGGCCAGTGGAAAAGAATGAGAACACTTTCTCTGAAATGTGTTAAGGACACTGAACAGCAATGTAATGTCACAAAAGGCATTTATAGTCCGTATTTTCCTAATGTAACGCACCTTGGATGGACTATGCATGGAAATGATACGCAGATGAGGTTATGCAGTAAAACTAGGCGTTGTAAGCTGCGTCTGGTTATTTCGGGGAGGCCCCCAAATCACTAAATCCGCCCCTGCGTCTCACACACACACTCTCTCTCTCTCTCTCTGGACAAGAATTGCATTTATTTGGAGGTAGAACCACAATTTGATAAATTTATTTATTTATTTATCTCCAATCTAATATAATTGTGCATTTGCCTACTAGAAAATATGCGCCAATTTGTGCTAGATGTTAAAGTACAAATGAAAATGGATCACAAGTAAATGTGCACAAAATCACTAATTTTACATTCTGGCATTTATGTGCTGCCTGCTTCTGCCCTATATTCACATTTATGTACAGAGAGATTCAAAAGAGAACATGATTTCCCCCTTCCCCTTTAAATTTAATATTATACTATATTATACATGCCATGCAGGAAACAAATACATAAATAAAAAATAAATAAGATATAATTCGTGGTCAGGAATTAAGAACTCGGTGCCTCGTTTTACTAAATCGTGGCCACTTTTTTATTTAAATTAAAACGAGGGAACGAATTATTATATAGTTCGCAGGATTTACTTCAAACGAGGGAATTAATTATATTGTGCGCATGATTTGGTAAAATAAGAGAAATCATTATTATATCTTGAACACGATTTACATCAAACAATCTAAAAAAAAAACTGTAAAAATAGGTCATGTACATTTTACACTGCATTGCGTTGTTTTAGAGTTAATGGATATGTCACTTTAATTAATGGATAATGTCCTGTGTAACAAGCTGCCAGGACTTTCTGTAATTTTATGGATTAATTTTTTTACAGGGAAGGGAACAATTATGTTGTGCACACGATTTAGTAAAACGATGGAACCAATTATTATATGGTGTGCATGATTTAGTATTTGTTTTCCGCATATGACATGCACCGAGCTCCGTACTACTTCTGTAGCGACTGAATGTTGAACATTTTCGTAATTGTCAAAATAAATCAATGTCTACTTTTTTAGTTCGTGAGAATTGTTCACACACACACACACAGACAAACACACACACAGACACACACACACTCTCTCTCACTACCACACACACACACACACACTCACTCTCACACTCACGCACACACACACACACACACACACACCTTCTGCAACTTTCCTGCATGTGTACAGTAGCTATGTAGCATTGGGGCCAAATTTCTTTTTTGATACATTTGCATTTTTTGATTTATATAAAACAATGTATTTTATTTGGGTGTCTTTTATCAGATTTACCAATTACTATAACATAGTACTATCTTTAGTTTCAGGTAGCCAAAGCTAAGCTAAAGCTTCTGGTTACAAAACAGTTGGAGAGTTTTTGACTGCATCAATAATAATTTAGCACGAATTTGTCTCTATTCCCCAACATCAGCTCTCACTATCTTTGATCACAGGCAAGTGATTTCGTCTAGGAATCGATCAAAATGCTTAAAAAAATGAAGGGTTACCTACAGCATTCATCGCATCTTGCTGCAGTAATTTACCCGGAAACAACGCATTCTAATTTCTGATTGGCTGGTAGGTGGCATGTAAATCTGTTTAACTCAGACAGAGATTTTTGCAGTATGATTGAGTTTAATTCAAAGATTTCTTGGCCGTTCGCCTGATCGATTTAACAACACATTCCAACAGCTAAATGCTACTTTTAATTATTTTAAAACTAATTACTAGTCAAATTAGAATATCTTAGTTGTACCAGCAATAGCCTATATATCCGTGAGCGCATCTGCTAAAGATGTGTCCAGACCTGCAGTCTAGCATAGAAAACAATATAAACCACTTACACTAGACACGAGTGTCCCTGCCGTCGCTGCTCTTCATGAGCTGCATGATATATTTCCCAGCAGTTTCCTTCATTCTTCTGCAGTAGTTCTCGGACTTCTTTCAGTGAAACATGCACGTGTATTATCGGTCTGTGCTTCATCATAGATCTCCACATGTTAACAGAGTCATGATGTAAATCCAATAAGCGCTTAATAAATCCCAGGTCCTTCTCCTCCTCCTCCTGGATCCGGTAGATCTGACCGTGCATCTCATGCAGCTGTTACTTCATCACAGACTTAAGCTTCATGCTTCCTCTGTTGTTCCTGAACTTCACACTTTATTTTTCCCAGCACAGTGTGTCCAGATGAGCGCTATCTCTGGATTCTGTGTGAAGTTCAGAATAGAATTTAAGTTGTTCCATCTATTCCATCTCTTTGAAGGCGCGTTTATTCTTCAAACACCAGGAAACGGAACACGTCACAGTCGATGAGGAAGCACGGAGAGCCAATCAGCATTCGAGGCGCCAATTTTTAAATCTTTCTGACCAGATTTGATTAATCAGCAAAAACAAGCGTCTGAACTTCCTGAAGCTGATATTCGCAATAATATTGACTGTATCGATCTATCTATGATAAAGTAACTGATGC
>NW_015659391.1:15872-18105 GCF_001515625.1 Sinocyclocheilus rhinocerous
TACAAATAGATTAAAATCAAACTTAAACATATCTTGAAATACACTTAATATACTTAAAGTTGTTTCAAAATAATACATTTAAAATGCACTTAGTATAGTACAATTTAAATATAGTAAGTATGTCTGAAAAAGCACAATTTAAATCTATTTCTTTTTCACCTGGGTAGTAAAAGATGCATGCAAGAGCCAAGCCTTCGGGGAAAGCAGCGGGGCTCATGTGTGCGAGAGAAGACAAGGTGATGTCCTGTGAGTCAGTGGACTGCTTTATTGATCAGAAATACAGCCGAACACTGGGGATGTTTGCAGGGTTTCATCATTGTTCACCCAAAAACAAGCAGAGAAACACAGCAGTAAAATATGACAGACACACCATGATAAACATCATAAAAACAGTAAACCGCTCACCACAGACACGTCTGCTCATGAATGAGGACAATAGCCCTCATTGAGCTGATTTTGAACTCAACTAAAAAGCAAAAGAGTTCTTCAACCAAAGCAAAAACAAGCTGAACAGAAAAAACACAGATGGAAGAGTCTTGGATAAAAGTGCAGGTCCTATGTGTTCAGTGAAGGCCCTTTGCCCTCTTTTGACTGATTGAAGTAACAGGACAGATTTACACAGCATTATGAGGGGTTCCAATTTTTACACAATTTCACTATATTAAATATATTACAAATAGATTAAAATCCAACTTAAACATATCTTGAAATACACTGAATATACTTAAAGTTGTTTCAAAATAATACATTTAAAATGCACTTAGTATAGTACAATTTAAATATAGTAAGTATGTCTGAAAAAGCACAATTTAAATCTATTTCTTTTTCACCTGGGTAGTAAAAGATGCATGCAAGAGCCAAGCCTTCGGGGAAAGCAGCGGGGCTCATGTGTGCGAGAGAAGACAAGGTGATGTCCTGTGAGTCAGTGGACTGCTTTATTGATCAGAAATACAGCCTAACACTGGGGATGTTTGCAGGGTTTCATCATTGTTCACCCAAAAACAAGCAGAGAAACACAGCAGTAAAATATGACAGACACACCATGATAAACATCATAAAAACAGTAAACCGCTCACCACAGACACGTCGCGAGTGTCTCACAATCGAAACAGACCAGCATTTGTATGCACTAAATGTGGTATTTGTTCAAAGGTTACATGCAACTCGCACAGTAGGATTGCTTGTATTTGTGAAATATGATGCACGCTCATGTATTTATATTTGTGTATTTAAACAAAACACTACAGCTAACACGGCGATACGCCTGCATAATATAGAGCAGTGACTATAACCTAAGAACAACTTTATTTGTTACAGAATCATCTAATTTATTTTATAATGGGGAACTTTTTCACAATAACTGTCATTGTTTAAAGTCACGTTCAAATTCAATTGTATTTTGGTGGCTTTTATTGTAAACTATTTCAAAGACATTGCAATAAATAACTGGTTTTAAAGAAGCATATTTTGGTCAGTTGAATCAGCTTTTTCATTGAACCAGAGAAACACTCTGAAGGAGGATAATGGCACGGTCTGTGTATACACACTATCCTCACAAGTACACTTGTAGCTGTATCATGTGTGTGTCCCCTTCAGAAACGGCTCTTGAGAAGTTGAACGCATAGATTGTAAAAAGCAAACACTGCAGGAGTGTGAGGCGGGATCAGCAGATGTAAAGCGATAAACAGCGCTAGTCGGACCGACACAGAGGACATGAACGCTTCTGTAGTGATAGCAACAATGTAAACTACATGACGAGGTCAATCAGAAAACGCCAATAATTACAAGCAGCACATCATTTAGCTTACTGTTATTAACACTACAAATAGCCTCTGGTGTTTTAGTAGAAATGTATTTATTATAGCCTATACGTTACTGTTATTACTTATATTAAATATTGGGGAATATTTTACTTTTATAGAAGTTGTTTTTTGTCGTTTCTACATGTAATTATTTTTTTTAAATTACAAATTCCATAGTGTATTATTACTGTTTATTTTTTAAAAACCATTTAACCATGGTAATGAGGACAGTCAGTTAAACTCATTCAAGAACTATAGTACATTTCATTAGGACAAAGGATAATTTAACAGAATAGTTTTAATAGCTTCTTTCTCTTTAAATGTTTAGTTATAATACATTTTTAATTGAAGTAAAATGTTGATTCAAAAAGAGCCTGATTAAAGATAAATATCAGTGTCTTATATAAATTAAGTGTTTACTATTTACAAAT
>NW_015659391.1:18376-23396 GCF_001515625.1 Sinocyclocheilus rhinocerous
TTTAAATGCATAAATCTGGTGCATTTTGAGAGCAGAATCAAGTGACTAGATCAATGAAGAAATATGTGCTTTTTCTTAGTAGTAGTAATTATTGTATGCATATTTATTGGTTGCATAGATGTGAATGTGATGGTAGGGAACAATTTGCACTATATACATTCTTATAAAAGCTACAAATGCCACTCTGTCAAGAGCAGGGAGTGATTTTTCTCCTTGTCTTTTGTTGTTTGATTATCATTAATGCCGACACTTAATTCAAGACACGAGACGAGATTTTTACAAAAAAATTCTCAATGACCAAATACATGACTGCAAAAATTAAACTAATCATCGTGTAATAAATGTCATTTCAGTTCTACTTTCTGAGTATGAATTATCATATGCAGTAAAAACAACAACACTCAAGCACTGTAAAAGGTTTTGTTCAACTGACTGGCTTCTCTCCTTCAGAGTCTCTTCAGACCTTAGAACTGTTCGTGAATTATGAGCTTCTACAACGTTTGACCTCCTAACTGAACTCCTTTTCACAAATTGAAAATAGAAATAAAAAAAATAAACAACAGTTCTTTCTTAGTCGTATTAAGTGCGAACAATAAGTGCTCTCTTTATATTCAGTGCAAATAGACCAAATTTGTCAAGCAAAATGCAGAGCTATAGACAACTACAAAACATATTATAGCCTAGATATGTTATGTAGCCTAATTTGCGCGCATCAGGGAGTCGCTCTCTAAACGCGGGGTATTAAAATCGCTTTTGAATGTGCGCACGCGTTTTACTTACGGTTTCGATTAAACGATCGTGGGAACTCTCGGCGGTGCATTCTACAATACAAGACATTCATTTTGTCAGACGCTCTGCAACGAATCCTCCGTTAATGTTTCTTGTGGGCCAACCTAATAACATAATAATGTTATTTGTTACAGAATCATCTCATTTCTTTTGTAATGGGCAACTTTTTCACAATAACAGTCATTATGTTTAAAGTTACGTTCAAATTGAATTGTATTTTGGTGGCTTTTATTGTAAACTATTTCAAAGACATTGCAATAAATAACTGGTTTTAAAGAAGCATATTTTGGTCAGTTGAATCAGCTTTTTCATTGAACCAGAGAAACACTCTGAAGGAGGATAATGGCACGGTCTGTGTATACACACTATCCTCACAAGTACACTTGTAGCTGTATCATGTGTGTGTCCCCTTCAGAAACGGCTCTTGAGAAGTTGAACGCATAGATTGTAAAAAGCAAACACTGCAGGAGTGTGAGGCGGGATCAGCAGATGTAAAGCGATAAACAGCGCTAGTCGGACCGACACAGAGGACATGAACGCTTCTGTAGTGATAGCAACAATGTAAACTACATGACGAGGTCAATCAGAAAACGCCAATAATTACAAGCAGCACATCATTTAGCTTACTGTTATTAACACTACAAATAGCCTCTGGTGTTTTAGTAGAAATTTATCTATTATAGCCTATACGTTACTGCTATTACTTATATTAAATATTGGGGAATATTTTACTTTCATAGAAGTTTTTGTCGTTTCTACATGGTATTTTTATTTTTTTAATCCATAGTGTATTATTACTGTTTATTTTAAAAAACCATTTAACCATGGTAATGAGGACCATGGTTTTACTTCGTGACCACCATCTTACTAATTCTAGTCAGTTAAACTCATTCAAGAACTATAGTACATTTCATTAGGACAAAGGATAATTTAACAGAATAGTTTTAATAGCTTCTTTCTCTTTAAATGTTTAGTTATAATACATTTTTAATTGAAGTAAAATGTTGATTCAAAAAGAGCCTGATCAAAGATAAATATGAGTGTCTTATATAAATTAAGTGTTTACTATTTACAAATGTTAAAGCTCTTAAAGGGATAGTTCACCCAAAAATGAACTTTGTCATCATTTACTCAACTGAATTTACTTTCTTCTGTGGAACGTAAAAGAAGATAATGTGAGAAATTCAAGAAATTGTCCATACAGTAGAAATCAAGGGTATAACCAAAATGGTTTGGTAACATTCTACAAAATATCTTCTTTTGTGTTCCACAGAATAAAGTAAGCCATGCAGGTTTGGAGCGACGTGAGGGTGAGGAAATGATGACAGAATTTAATAGCAGTACATTCTCTGCATTCTTGCTCAAAATCAATGCTGTACTGTCATTATTAAGTTTGTTGCATTTGCCGTGAATTCAGTAATATCTATCAGTATTTGTTTCTGTCCTGTTTTATTTATTCATTTATTTACTCCAATTGAAGACCCTATAACCCAGACATTCGCGGGGGACTTTGTGGGCAGGATGGGCTGGATTTGTCCAGGGGTCGAACTTTAACCCCAGTCCAGCCTCCGGTGTCTGAGTACTGCAGCTATCTGGAAATCTAAGCAGGACGGTGATCTGCAGGATTTGGACGAGGACTGCTGATCTACTACATGTTGATGACATTAATTAGTTGGCGTCTACAACCGGAGATGTGAAACCATGTAGATGCACACAATTTCAAGCTCATTTGCGATTTATAAATCACACATCTGAAAGAGAGATGCTCGCACATTTTTTGTACATACGTTCATTCTCTGAATCACACTTGTAGGGTGGTTATTACGTAAACTGTCTGAACATTTGAAGGTGTTTCTGCCGATGCTGGTGTTTGTGGCACTTTCCCCAGATTCAGTTTCTCCCAGCAAAACCAGCTGGTCTTTCCTGCAGGAATCACATCAATCTCATCTGGATCTTCTGCTGGAGACTCTCCTGAAACTACAGCAGAAAGATCAAATCACAATATGATCAGTGTGTTGCTTAATTTAATCTCATTAAACGTTCTGGCGGAATACTCTTGATTGGCTGGCGGCATGCAACAACTCAACTATCATGTTATCATTTTTAACATTGCAACATGCATTTGTCATTTAGTTTAGGGCTTTTGAATTTGACAGATGAGATTAAGTGAAATTTATATAAATTAGGGCTGTATTCAACTCCTTTATCTAATTAATTAGTTATGGAAAAAATAAATAACGCGAGTTGTCTACTCTCGAATCGCTCTCGCGGTACTTTGATGTCAAACACCAATTGCTTGGTGTAATCAGACATTTATTTCCACGTATATTGGCAGTTTTAGTTTCTTATTAAGAGTATTATTTCACTAAAAGCTAATTTAATAATTACATATTGATAAAAAAAAATCTGAAAGCAAAAATACAAATCTATATTAATTAAAACTAATAAAAGGGATAGTTCACCCCCCAAAAAAAGAACATGAATAAAACACGCCGTCAGATTTTAATTGAAAGGATTATTATTGCCGCTTTCCTTAGACAGCAGTACGGTGGCCGAGAAGTGCAAAACAAATCACAATTCTGAAAACAAAATAACAAATTACAAACGCAAATGCAAGTCTAAAAAACTAAATAACAATTCAGAAAACACAACAACAATTCAGAAAACAAAATAACAAGTCAGAAAACACAACTACCCTAACCCTACCCGATACTTTATTTTCAACTTTTTGATTATTTCCTTAATTTTTATTGAAAATAAATGCCTTTACGATGTGATACGAGATTTGAAAAGGGAGAAAAAAAAAGTTCGGCAAAAGGCGGGATCGAACCCGGGTCGATCGCGTCAAAAAGCCGATGACATGTACTTATTCATCTGCGCCACTGGAGCTGATGTTTTACAGCCACTTTTAACTGAATGTAAATATACACTCCGTATTTTTTATTCCAGAGTAAGGGCAGTTCATACAATACATTTAAACTGAGCTACTTTAATACCATCTCCGAACTTTCTACCACGACTCTGCTGTTCTTCGGCTGGTTCTTCCCTGTATACGTTGATTGACAGATGTCTCGTCCAGTCAGCGGTGAGTAATCCCAAACCAATGGCGCGGTCTCATAGTTTTTTAGACTTGCATTTGCGTTTGTAATTTGTTATTTTGTTTTCAGAATTGTGATTTGTTTAGCACTTCTCGGCCACCGTACAGCAGTGTATTTAACTCACAAGCATCAGTGTGTATTTAACAAATGTCTAAACATGTATGTGGTTGAAAACACTGAATAGTTGTGAAACAGGCTCGGTGGCACCACAGTCAAGATAGTTTGCGGTCGATATTCAGATTTGGTTTGGAGGCTGATCAGTGCTCCGCAATCTTCATCAGAGGCTCGCGACGCTAAACAATTATCTAGCATGATAAATATCTGCACCTAGGGTCGCCAACTTCACAAAAGGAAAATACGGGACAATTGTGGTTTTTCATATGAAAAAATAAGGGACCTATCTATATATATATGTATAGTATGTATATACAGTATAAGTAGGCTATATGTGAAAATGTATATTTGGGTGTTGTTTGGTCGCGTGATGATCCAAAAGGGCAACTTGTTTCATTTCTTCGTTTTATATAAGCGAGTTTGTCTTTATTGTTGCTGTGTTTTCATTAAACATATATAAAAATAGCCTAAATAAAACAATCAACCACAAACTAAGCATTTGTTTTAAAAGAGGTAAAGTCCTTATTTATTTGGGTTAGCCTTCAACGCAAGTAGACTATATCCGTCTTATTCATTTAGTTAATAAAAGTTAGATGTTTAATATAGGCCTATGCGAATTTGCCATTGTACTATTTTATGGCTTATGTGTTTTATTAACAGGCTAATAATGAACACTTAAAGAAAGGGGAAATCCAAAGAGCGTATTTATTTAGTCTATTTGTGTTACAATGCGGGTAAAACCTATTTTCCTTATTCATATTGTTAATAAAAGTTTTATGTTTAATATAGGCCTAATTACTTTGTAATTGTAGTATTGCTGATGTTGTGTGTGGGGTTTTTTCCCCATGAAGAGTAATACTGAATCAACCTTAAGCATTAATTGTGTTCCAAGAATAGGAAAGATCTAACGTTAAAGATCAAAATAATCGCTGCAGATGCGAGAATGCGAGATTGCTGCTGAGGTAAATAGACGCTCTCGCTCTTTCTCTGCTGTATCTTTGCAGTAGCTGTAGAAATGG
>NW_015659391.1:23452-25756 GCF_001515625.1 Sinocyclocheilus rhinocerous
AATATGGTCGTACACTAAACTTATTGCAGTATTCCACTGTATTGCATAGATAGGTATAACATTTGAGCACTGAATAAGCCAAACTCAAGTCTTCATGATCTCACACACAACCTGTTTACTGTACAAACACAACATTTTACTGTTTGCATTTCTAGCACAACTCTTTCTTTAGCTCAAGTATGCAAACCTCTTTGCCACATGCACTGGAATATGTATTATATTGAAAGTGAAATTTTCAAATGAAAATGGCAACATGATCGTTTGATAAAGTATGTGTTCATGTGTGCTTCATTCTGGCTGGAGGAGACAGCTGTGGTGTGATGAGGGGTGAACGCAGTGAAAACTTAGGCTACAGTAGATGGGGAACCCATTATTGCGCCCCCATGATATTTTGTAAACTGTCTTTATGACAGAACTGCACAGATGCAGGTATTATAACAATCTATCGATAAACACACATCTTGTCCTCTGTTTCTCGCTCTGCGGCGCTGCGGTCTGCGATTGAAGAACGCGCTGAAAGACGATCAAAGTCTGCCGCCGTTTTAGTCATTTGGCCTAAAAATGGCCTAGCGACGCCCATGGTTACAGGTAATAATATGATCAAAAAGTCATGGCAACAAACGACTTCCTACGTCAGTTTAAGTTGAAACGACTTTCACAATCAATTTGATTCAACTTAATTCATGTTTTACTATTGCTTATTGTCAATGTAGGCTTAAGTGAATTGATTGAAATTGAAATGAATTTTAATGAATATACAAATTAATAAAATGAGTTTTATTGATTTTTTGTTACAAAATTTCCATTTATTTATTTTTAACACCGCACTCTTTCAGATGTCCAACAGAACTGAACATTAAATATCTGGACCTAGGGTCGCCAACTTCACAATAGGAAAATACGGGACAATTGTGGTCACAAATGATTAATGCAGTCCCAACACAAGAAGTTTAAATTAGCTTCCATTTTATCAATTTAATTGAACATAATGATCTAACACAGTCATGAGAATTGTATTTTACTTTCCAAGACTGACGCAAACACTCGTGACTCACCTGAGTTTTCTTTTCCAAAGCATGAAACAGATGATGATGATGATGAGAAGAGCAATGATAAAAAAGCAGATAGCCACCACAACTGATCTATAAAAGCAATGCAATACAACAATAACATTATCAAATGAACTGAATTAATAAACCAACAAAACCTGATCCATAAAAACTGATAAAACAGTATAAGAAAGCAAAAAACGTCTTTACTTTCATTAAAGTTTGGACTGAGTGTGTCTTGTATCTGACAGAGGATGAAGTATGTATCTGAGTGAATAACTGTAGTCTGAGGACAGAAACACACTCACCTGTGAATACCAGCTTTGCTCACAGTCAGAATTGTTGGTTTTATTCAGTAAAACAGGCAGAATCCCGTACACAAACCCCACAGCAGTCTGAATCTCTGCACATGACACTGTGATGTTATACATGATTCAAAGCTGGAAAAAGAAGCGTATTTTAATTACTATTGCATTATGTTTTTGCACAAGTTTTTTTTTTACAAATCTTAAAAGAAAAGATGTACTGTGCATTCAAAGCAATGAAAATGTCAAAAGCCTAATTTTCTATCATTTCTCATTTTGTAAGTCTTTTGATGAATAATTAGCCAGTTTTGATGGTTGTGTTTGCGGAACGATGTATGTTATAATACATCGTGTACACTCACTAAACAAAGAGTGACAGTGCAGAGCCAATTCATAAAAGAACAACATTTCAAAGCACACGTCCAATTTTGTGTGAGTGAAGGGAATCTGCGTGCGAGTGGAGAGATTCGTCCTCGCATATTTACAGGGATCGAGTCACATTATGCGCTCTCGATATTTGTCATTAAGATCACGCAATAGAAACCGCCTAAAATTAAGTATAAAGAGGAGAAGAAAGCAGCCCCAGGCAGCTGCCTACACATGCCAGGATCCGCCACTGCCAGATGCAGTTAGAAATGTACTAAAAACAAGCCTATCGCAAGACATCTGGTAGGGGGGCACCTGCCAGGATCAGGAAACAGTCCTCCATAAAATGTGCTGCACACATCTGAATATTCGGGTTGAAGTGTTCTGGAACAGTTGGGATAAAGTGTTCTGGACCGGGGGCGTGTTAGAACGAGCCGTTTTAACTTTATAAAAGTTAAGAGTCAACCACACCTCCCTAAAACGGCTCATTCTAACACGCCTCCACATGTCTACATCACGATGTGGGAAGATTTGCATAACGCCGCCCAAATGTTCAGGCAAAGAAAGAAGGCGTAACTTTTATT
>NW_015659391.1:26427-28475 GCF_001515625.1 Sinocyclocheilus rhinocerous
TTGTGAAAGCGAAACTACTTTGTTTGGTCTTCCAAAAGAGGACACGACTAGAAATCAGTGGTTAAGTTGTATTTACAACACTGTTCCAGAACACTTCAACCCAAATATCCAGATGTGTGCAGCGCATTTTACGGAGGACTGTTTCCTGATCCTGGTAAGGGGTGTAACATGTCCATCACACGCTTGAGGAATTCGGCCAATCACAACACACTAGATCCCGACCAGGGGTGCGTTTCCCAAAAGCATCGTTAGCCAACTATGGTCGCAAGTTCCTGTACGGGAAACGCATCCCAGGGCAACACACCACACCATAAACCCACAAGCTCATACAGAGCAATTTTAACACCACTTACTAACATAAATAGTATATATAACACAATTCAGAAATAAAAATGCTATCTATTTTTTATTTTTGTATCATTAACATTAATGAATGACTGGCATAGGTCTTTACATTATAATTTGTCTTTCCTGGTGTATATGACAAATAGTAAATAATTTAGAAGAATTTTTACACATCTCTTTTAGAGGGACAGTTTAATATCACTAAAGTTAAATGCCTACCATAATATCAGTCCATATGACACAATGCTCTGCTCTAGAAGACTTGGGATGTGAACTGTTTTATGGTGCCTTTCTATTGGTCCTTCAGAAATCATTCTAATATGCTGATTTGCTGCTCAAGAAACATTTCTGATTATCATCAGTGTTGTGAAAACAGTTGTGCTGCTTCATACTTTTGTGGGAAATGTGATACGTTATCATTCAGTCTAGGGTAAGATTAAAAAATATATAAATTAATACTTCTATTCAACAAGGTTGCATTAAATTTATTTAAGTGACAGTAAAGATATTACACATTATTTATGTTTCTAATAAATGCTGTTCTTTAACTTTGTATTCATCAAATAATTAAACAAAGTATCACAGTTTCCACAAAAATATTAAGCAAAACAGTTTTCAGTATTGATAATAAGAACCATTAGTAATAATTGATCACAAATAATAACTGATAATAATTAAGCAGCAAAGCAGCATATTATACTGATTTCTGAAGATCATGTGACACTGAAGACTGGAGAAATGATGCTGAAAATACAGCTTTGAACACAGAAATAAATTACAGTTTAACAGATATTTAATAGAAAACCACTATTTTAAGTGTAATATTTCATAATATTATTATTTTTACTGTGCTTGTGATCAAATAAATGAAGCCTTTGATTTCAAATGTAGATCGGAATGAACTTCCAGTGATTAATCTCGTTCTGTGTCAGTGTTAGAGAGTGCTGGAGACTGCAGACACTAATGCTTCATTAAAACACCACACTTCTGTGTACATGAAACTATGTAAGCGGAGACTCGAGAGTCACACCAGGTGTTTTCCTAACCATATATATACACATACATGCATACATGGTAGCTTTTATATGTATGTGTGTGTGTGTGTGTGTGTGTAAATATATTTCATACCTCAAGCAGAGCCTTTGCCAAAAACGGAAAGAAAGAGCTCTAAGCAGATGCAGGCTTTCATGTGAAGCGCAGTCTGCGACAGACTCTGCTGTGATTGGTGGAATGAGACAGAGGGCGGAGCCTCGGGAACGCAAAGGACCAATGAGTGAGAAGCGATTGTTGTGAGCTGATAGTTACTTTCGCTGTAGACTTTCCCCGGTGTTCTAAACAGAGGCGGCTCTACGCGGGGGCCAGCGGTGGAGCATGACATTTGGCTGGCCACCCCAGGTGCCCCCCTACCAGATATCTTGCGATAGGCTTGTTTTTTAGTATTCATAACTGCATCTGGCAGTGGCGGATCCTGGCATGTGTAGGCAGCTGCCTAGGGCCGCTTTCTTCTCTTCTTTATACTTAATTGTAGGCGGTTTCTATTGCGTGATATATGACAAATGTCGAGAGCGCATAATGTTACGCGATCCATGTAAATATGCGAGGACGAATCTCTCCACTCGCCCGCAGATTTCCTTCACTCACACAAAACTGGACGTGTGCTTTTAAATAGGGATGTCCCGAGCAGGTTTTTTTGCCCTCGAGTC
>NW_015659391.1:29694-35864 GCF_001515625.1 Sinocyclocheilus rhinocerous
GAAATTTGGCTGGCCACCCCAGGTGCCCCCCCTACCAAATGTCTTCCAATAGGCTTGTTTTTAGTAAATTTCTAACTGCATCTGGCAGTGGCGGATCCTGGCATGTGTAGGCAGCTGCCTAGGGCCGCTTTCTTCTCTTCTTTATACTTAATTTTAAGCGGTTTCTATAGCGTGATCTTAATGACAAATGTCGAGAGCGCATTATGTTACGCGATTCATGTAATGCGCAAGCACGAATCTCCACTCGCCCGCAGATTTCCTTCACTCACACAAAAAAACACGTGGGCTGCTTTTTATTATACACTGTTCTGTGAATTATCTCCTCTGTCGCTCAGATATTGTGTTCGCATCACTGAAGACCAGAAGAGCTTTTTTGTTCTAATTCAGTTGAAGAGTAGACTTTTCTCACTAAATGGAAGCAAGCTGATTATAGTTAGCCTTCTCTAGTTATTCATTTTATTATTTAATAATTATTTTAGTCAAGTGCTTAAATTGTAAATATGCATTTATTACATTATTTTATTTCGTGCATTTGTATTTTGTTGTTTGTGTATATAGTTATGCAATAAAAGCGTATCAACCAGGTTCCAGAAATAATCACCGAGGGTGCTTCTGAAATGAGTGAGGGTGCTCTAGTCTTAATGCACATTTTCACATATGTTGTCCCGTCTGTTGCTGTGGTTATCACTGTGTCAATCACTGCTACTTCAAGAGAGAATCCCGCATAAATATACTGACGTCATTCCCGAAACTTTGCAACGTGTGTGTGGCCGAAAAACAAAGTTCTACATTATAAATGGATTATAAATAGATTATAGACTAGAAAACTGGCAAAGAGCGCTCTTTATACCCACTAAAAAGCTGTCACTCTTTGTTCATCGCAATCTCACAAAGTTCTGTTATGACCAATGAATCTCAGACTGCACGATGAATAAATTATTAGCAGCGTGTATACACTGTATATGTTATCATGAAAGGATTGGATTGTATAACTCCGCACGGAACACAAACTGGTGTGTTGCAGCAGATATGAGAGAAACCCAGTATATTCATGAGGATGATGAAAGTGTTTTCACTTGAGTAAAGCCTTGAAGTCCTTTTAAGTGTTTTTCTTAATTGAATATGTACAATTTCTCATATGTTAACAATTTATTTGATTTTATTCAACTCAAAAATATGACCTTGAACGATGAATCAATCTATACATTGGGTTACATTGATAAAATGAAATTTAAGGGCTAAAACAGGTAAACTAAGATACACTCTAAAAAATGCTGGGTTTTCGCACCTTACCGGAAGTGGTAGCCTATTCAGTTCTTCCTGAAACAGCCCATTTCTGAGAAATCAAGAGCATTTTGCGTCATTACACCTAACAACGACTTTTGACTTCCTTTTCTTTTACCAATAACAGGGTTTATTCAAAATCAAGTATAGATTTGAGAATGGACTTAAAATAGATGAAGCACTGCAGGAAAACCACTAATACACGTGTCAACAACAGGTCTACTGGTCAAGAACAAAACAGTCTCTCATAAAATACATCAACTCTTTGTCATTAAACATAATTCTGCAGCTAACAATCATCTTGCCATCAGGGCATTCTTCATCAGACTTGGGTTAGGTTATTTCTCTGAGTGATAAAATAGTTTTGGTTGATATAACATGACACTGGTGGGTGTGAACAGGAGCACAGTCTCATGGTGAAAGATAGAAAATCCACATAAGAGTTTCATTTCTAAAACATAAGGCTGCTCACTAAATGGAAACAGATATTATTGGGACAGCTCCTGCCTTGTTTGTTACAGTTAACAGAGAATAAATGGCAAAGAATTACATTTTTAAACATGTGTTCGTTTTCTTGTTTAAATATCGCTGGCCCACTTTGGCTGAATGTTGAGATTTACAGTTTACTTTTTTAGAAAACAGAAATATGTTGTTAAATATGTCTGTCTGATAATATGCGTTAATATATCACGTGTTTTTAAGTAAGATGCAGAACATTTTTTTTTGATAAACAAGGAATGGCCCACTTTACCTGACAAGAAATGTGTCTGGAGTGCATGATCTCAAAATGTTTATTGGTAAATAACACTTTATATGAACTGTATTCAAACTGAAATATTATAGCTGGACCTTAAAGTTAACAAAAGTAATAAAGAAAAGAAGAATCTAAATGACACGTTTTACAAAAAGTGGCCCACTTTACCTGAATCCACGTCTTTTGAAGAAATCGCTGAACATTTATTTTAAGTACATTTCTGACTGGAGTACATTTTTCATCAGTCTTTATTATTCATTTAAAATGAGTCAAATCTTCTATTATTTTAATCTCCAATCTGTTATTTATCAGTTTAGGTAGTTCTCAATGCTTCGCTAACTAGCAGCAGACACTAACTAACCAATGCTGTTACACTCTGCCCCGCTATTATTCAACTATCTGTTATTTTAGACATCAGCGATGCAGTTTACACGATTCACTTTCATACATCTGAATGAGAAAGCACGAAAAGACTGAGCGTCAGTGTTCAATATTCAGCTGTAAAGCACTTTGGCTGGTTTTCTGCTGTTCTGTGAGCGCTGTGTGTGGAGGGATAGTTTGTCTTGTATATATATGTATTAATTCGATCAGATAACATTTTAAGCTGTCATATGATCGCGTTACAACGCGCACCTCAGATGCTGCAATGTACCCCACCTACGGGGCATGTTGTCACATTTCACTTCCATTCATTTGGGGTAAATAAAGAAAAATGCATATGAAACAAAGCGACATATTTGTACTAGACAAATGTGAAATTAATGTGCATAAACAAATACTCTGAACCCCGTGTGGATTTACACAAACTGAGAAAGTCAGTAAGTGTTGGGTTGTGTCCCGCGCTCATCTAAGTGATGCTCATCTAAAAATGTACACCTGATTATTTAACAGCCAAAAAGTGGCCACTGTCTACATTTTTATCTGCTGATATCTGCATGGGTCATGAAGAGTCGTGACTCAATGCATTAGGCATTTGAGTGTAACATTTAAGCACACGGATACACAATAAAATTATAAAAAAAAAAAACAAATGACTGTAATCTTACATATATTTCATGATATAGAGTGGAAGGGTACGAAAGCTGCTAATGAGAGAAATCCAGGTTTGTGTAAAAGACGTTTAATGTGCTTGAACTGCGTTTGGGAATATTTATAAAACATAAACTAGGCGTAAATATGCGCACGCACGAAATAATAGAGTAAAGAGAATGATTTTAAAGTTTGACATTTCATTTTACATTTAGATTAATTATTCCACTCTCATTAATGGAGCTCAGCACTGACATTTCATTAAATCATTATCCAGACGTTACAACATGATAACATTTTAAGCTGTCATATGATCGCGTTACAACGCGCCCCTCAGATGCTACAATGTACCCCACCTACGGGGCATGTTGTCACATTTCACTTCCATTCATTTGGGGTAAATAAAGAAAAATGCATATGAAACAAAGCGACATATTTGTACTAGACAAATGTGAAATTAATGTGCATAAACAAATACTCTGAACCCCGTGTGGATTTACACAAACTGAGAAAGTCAGTAAGTGTTGGGTTGTGTCCCGCGCTCATCTAAGTGATGCTCATCTACAAATGTACACCTGATTATTTAACAGCCAAAAAGTGGCCACTGTCTACATTTTTATCTGCTGATATCTGCATGGGTCATGAAGAGTCGTGACTCAATGCATTAGGCATTTGAGTGTAACATTTAAGCACACGGATACACAATAAAATTATAAAAAAAAAAAACAAATGACTGTAATCTTACATATATTTCATGATATAGAGTGGAAGGGTACGAAAGCTGCTAATGAGAGAAATCCAGGTTTGTGTAAAAGACGTTTAATGTGCTTGAACTGCGTTTGGGAATATTTATAAAACATAAACTAGGCGTAAATATGCGCACGCACGAAATAATAGAGTAAAGAGAATGATTTTAAAGTTTGACATTTCATTTTACATTTAGATTAATTATTCCACTCTCATTAATGGAGCTCAGCACTGACATTTCATTAAATCAAACAGCCAAAAAGTGGCCACTGTCTACATTTTTATCTGCTGATATCTGCATGGGTCATGAAGAGTCGTGACTCAATGCATTAGGCATTTGAGTGTAACATTTAAGCACACGGATACACAATAAAATTATTAAAAAAAAAAACAAATGACTGTAATCTTACATATATTTCATGATATAGAGTGGAAGGGTAAGAAAGCTAATGAGAGAAATCCAGGTTTGTGTAAAAGACGTTTAATGTGCTTGAACTGCGTTTGGGAATATTTATAAAACATAAACTAGGCGTAAATATGCGCACGCACGAAATAATAGAGTAAAGAGAATGATTTTAAAGTTTGACATTTCATTTTACATTTAGATTAATTATTCCACTCTCATTAATGGAGCTCAGCACTGACATTTCATTAAATCATTATCCAGACGTTACAACATTTTTATATGGATTTAAATAGAAATATTTGCATGATAATTCCACTTTGAAACAGCAAGAATGCGTGCTCTTCCCAATATTGTATTTGAAAGACAGAATTTGAAGGAAACTGTAAGATATGCACATTTTATATTCAAAATGTTTCGTTATTAACGCGGTGAGTCAGTTATTTACACTGCAAAAAATAACAAAAGAATAAAAATAAAAAAGAAGGCCCATCTCTTTCCATTAAAATAGCCTATAAACATCCTAAAATATGTTTACCTTATAGGCATGAATTTGATTTGTTCAAAACAATTTAAAATACTATTTGGCCAGTGGAAAAGAATGAGAACACTTTCTCTGAAATGTGTTAAGGACACTGAACAGCAATGTAATGTCACAAAAGGCATTTATAGTCCGTATTTTCCTAATGTAACGCACCTTGGATGGATTATGAAATGATATGCAGATGAGGTTATGCAGTAAAACTAGGCGTTGTAAGCTGCGTCTGGTTATTTCGGGGTGAGATGCATGTACTCACAATCTTCCCTTGACTGGGTATTAAAAAGGGAATTTTGCGCAGGTTCTGGTGCATGGCTTTATTAATCTGAAACCTTTTGTGCGAATGCAAAATCTAGCTACGCACACCTTTCTGATGAAATCTATGTAAAGTTGTATAGATGAGGCCCTGGTGAAGAGAGGAACTGCTGTGAAAGAAAGGTTTGGGCGTGTTTTAAGCTCTTGCACGCGCTGCTCACACAGAATACTCCAAACTCAGATCAGAACGAGTTTAAGAACTAATTCTTCTGCATACACACCTGCTGTGAATTAGGTCAACACAGGTCACACACACACTCACACACACACACACACACACACACACACACTCGACAAGAATTGCGTTTATTTGGAGGTATAACCACAATTTGATACGTTTATTTATTTATTTATCTCCAATCTAATATAATTGTTAATTGTGCATTTGTAGCCTAGTAGAAAATAGGCGCCAATTTGTGCTAGATGTTAAAGTACAAATGAAAATGGATCACAAGTAAATGTGCACAAAATCACTAATTTTACATTCTGGCATTTAGTATTTAGTAAAATGAGCGAACGAATAATTATCGAATTATTATTCTTAAAAAGAGGTTAAGAATTATTATGTGCACGATTTAGTATTTGTTTTCCGCATGACATGCACCGAGCTCCGTACTACTTCTGTAGCGATTGGTTTATTTTGACAACTACGAAAATGTTCAACATTCAATGTTTAGTTATTTAGTTCGTGAGAATTGTTGTCTCTCTCTCTCACACACACACACACACACACTCTCTCTCTCTCTCTCTCACACATACACGGGCGCATCACTGATTTGTTGACTCCTCCCTCTTTTTGTGACAGGCATCAATGTATCTTGCTGCTAGTAAGATACAATCTTGTTTTTCACCTAATAAATATTGAAGTTGTGTTTTCTTGTTTAACATTTTGAAGTCAGGGTAAAGTATTGTCTTGTCTTTCTAATTTCTCCATAGTTAGGGCAGCTGGTGAGGAAGTGCTGCTCTGTGATTACAGTAAGGGCAGATGCGGCTCTCTCTGGGCAGCCAGT
Organism: Sinocyclocheilus rhinocerous; assembly: GCF_001515625.1. Taxonomy (NCBI): domain Eukaryota; kingdom Metazoa; phylum Chordata; class Actinopteri; order Cypriniformes; family Cyprinidae; genus Sinocyclocheilus; species Sinocyclocheilus rhinocerous. The sequence goes on from NW_015659391.1 coordinate 35,775, forward strand.
GCTGTCGATATCTGCCCGTCTCTATAGTCAGAGTATGATTGCTCTCTCTGTCCCTCATCATCTCACTTCTTCACTTTCAGTCTTAGCGCA
>NW_015659391.1:35893-41711 GCF_001515625.1 Sinocyclocheilus rhinocerous
TCTCACACTCACACACTCTCTCTCTCTCTCTCTCTCTCTCTCTCTCACACTCACACATACAGCTTGATAGACTTGCTCGGGCATGTTCTGCAATCCTCCTGCATGTGTACAGTATGTATGTATTTTTTAATATAAAACAACTTATTATATTTGGATGAATTTGGGTGTCTTTTGTCAGATTTACCAATTGCTATAACATCTCTAGTACTTTCTTTAGTTTAAGATAGCCAAAGCTAAGCTAAAGCTTCTGGCTGAAAACAGTTGGAGAGTTTTTGACTGCATCAATAATAATTTAGCACGAATTTGTCTCTATTCCCCAACATCAGCTCTCACTATCTTTGATCACTTTCTAATTTCTGATTGGCTGGTAGGTGGCATGTAAATCTGTTTAACTCAGAGATTTTTGCAGTATGATTGAGTTTAATTCAGAGATTTCTTGGCCGTTCGCCTGATCGAATTAACAACACATTCCAACAGCTAAATATTACTTTTAATTCTTTAAGTTTTCTTAAAAGATTAGTCCAGACCTGCAGTCTAGCAGTGACATTAGAGCAGAAACCAGCGAAATGCAACGACTATCACTATCAGTGTGAACCAGCCTTTAGCGAACACACTGCCACAGGTTTACAACAATATAAACCACTTACACTAGACACGAGTGTCCCTGCCGTCGCTGCTCTTCATGAGCTGCATGAGATATTTCCCAGCAGTTTCCTTCATTCTTCTGCAGTAGTTCTCGCACTTCTTTCAGTGAAACATGCACGTGTATTATCGGTCTGTGCTTCATCATAGATCTCCACATGTTAACAGAGTCATGATGTAAATCCAATAAGCGCTTAATAAATCCCAGGTCCTTCTCCTCCTCCTCCTGGATCCGGTAGATCTGACAGTGCATCTCATGCAGATGTTACTTCATCACAGACTTAAGCTTCATGCTTCCTCTGTTGTTCCTGAACTTCACACTTTATTTTTCCCAGCACAGTGTGTCCAGATGAGCGCTATCTCTGGATTCTGTGTGAAGTTCAGAATAGAATTTAAGTTGTTCCATCTATTCCATCTCTTTGAAGGCGCGTTTATTCTTCAAACACCAGGAAACGGAACACGTCACAGTCGATGAGGAAGCACGGAGAGCCAATCAGCATTCGAGGCGCCAATTTTTAAATCTTTCTGACCAGATTTGATTAATCAGCAAAAACAAGCGTCTGAACTTCCTGAAGCTGATATTCGCAATAATATTGACTGTATCGATCTATCTATGATAAAGTAACTGATGCGAATTCATATTTGTTTTTCTTTGTACACCCATGGCACATTTGTTATGTATTTGTTGTTTAAGCATCAATTAAAAAAAAAAGTGCAAGTCTGAGAGTGCAGAAACCCCAGCCCTCCACACAGAGAGAGGAACACAGCAGACGATCTCAGAGGAATGCATGGCTCAACAGAACTCCCCTTTACACAACACATAAGAAAGAAAGTTACCCAATCTATTTATAGAGCGAAATAAATACACAGAGGAGACCAGGGATGATAGTAACACTTTGTGTTCGAGGGTCAGTAATTTAGGGTGCTTTCACACATGGCCTGTTGTTTCGGAACCTGGCGCGTTTCCCCCATGCTAGATCTCTCAAACTTTGATACATTGTAGCCACACGTGTCTGCTACCAATACAACTCACTTGAGCTTGTACTACACGATCACAGATTCTGTGAGTTAATGTCAAACACAAAGAGTTCCGCTGTTATGACCTACCCACTACTATAACACTAGCTGGGGAGAGATCTGGTGAAATAATATACACACTTTCCAGATTATGCAACAACTTTATTGAAGAAAAATGTGAACAATTTAAACTAACAAAAATATTCTGGAACTTTAAACTTAAGACTATAACAAATTGCTGTTTGTGTGTGTGAGTCAGTGTGTGTGTCAATGTGTGTGTGTGAGAGAGAGTGTGTGTGTGTGTGAGAGAGAGAGAAACAAAAGGCTTAAAAACATACAAAATGGTGTTTTATGAAATTCTAAAATTGTCAGTAGTTTCCTGTGAGGGGTAGGTTTAGGTGTAGGGCGATAGCACATACAGTTTGTACAGTATAAAAACCATTACGCCTATGGAGAGTCCCCATAAACCACCAATACAAGTATGTGTGTAGTGTATATCTCATTAGGGTTGAGTCAGTCTCATGGTTGTGGCAGATGTAGATGGCTGCTCCTGGGTTTGCAGGCTTCGTGGGCCCAGAACTGACTAGAAACACACTTGACCCACACTTCTTCTGACCTAGAGTTTCCAGAGTGATCCACGCACACAATGCAGAAATTCATCATCAGACGTATCATCATCATAAAGGTTTTATGAAGATAGAATGACGTCAATAAGATTTACATATGCAGGGTAAGAGTTGTGGAAGTGTAAGTAAGACTGTAAGCGCAAGAAAAAATGATTTGCAGCATTTTACTGTTACTCGTAAGTGTAATCCCAGTCTTGCTCACAGACACATGCCACTTCTTCTCTGTCCTCTAAACGGTTATTATTTTTTATATTTGTAATATACTGTAAGACAGCAGAATGCGGAGGCAGAAACTAGATGATAACTCTACTGTACTCTGCTGCAGTGAAAGCTCTGTTAAATGATCGCCATCTAGTGGTCACACTCACAGATTACACAATACTCAATACTTCACTGCATCCCCTTCCCTCTGATAACACTAGTCCCTCAACAACTCAGTCAAATATATCAACAGCTTTTTATTTTTATTATTATTTATGAACTTTATCATCCTGTTTTTTAAGGTATGCTCCAAAGGCGGGATCCTCTAATCTCTTGGACCTCCCCTGAGCACAGCCAGAAAAATCAGAGGCTCAAGAGCCTTTTCTGAATCATTCTCACCACGCTTTCCTCTGAAAACATCTGACAGCAGATTCAATCTGATTATTACATATTATTATATTAGTTATATATATATAGACGCTGCAACCCGACGCCTGGAGTTGAAATGAAGATGAATGTGAGATTTACTGACCGAATTGAGATCAGACTCACCTGAAGATCTGCAGCATGACAGATGAAGAAGATGAAGATGATGAAGAGAGCAAACAGCCACCAGAACTCAGCGGTGAACATGGTCTGACGACGACTAATATATGATATGATAATGCTTTACTCTGCATGAGCATATTTTAGATCCCTTAACCCGACCCCACACCTAAACTTAACAACTACCTTACTAACTATTAATTAATAAGCAGCAAATTAGGAGTTTATTGAGGAAAAACTCTGAATACGTGTTCCCCATTCTAAAGTGTTACTGAAATAATCATTATTAATACATTAATAATTAATAAGAATACAACTCATTTGTTAAAGTGCATGCATTTGTACCAGTCCCAGATATTGCTCTGAAGATTTGTAATAAATGACTGATAACTGCACCACATGTGGATTCACGACTCAAACACATCAGTGATATTATAGATGGTCAGGCTTGAACCAAAAGCATAAAAAAGATGCGCACATCCCACAAACCCACACAGGGCTCAGGTGCAGGACAAAAAAGTCAAACTATAACAAAAGAACAAACGTATTGTCCACACACATGGACAATAATAATAAGAAATATTTATTGCAACGTTTCGACCATCAGGTCTTCGTCAGGCACAAATTACGTGAACTGAGGTACAACTCTTTATAAGTAACAGGTGGTCATCCTAATACGACACGTTCAAGCACTATGTAGGTGTACTCCCACAAAAATAAATACATAAATAAAATGATAAGGAAAGACAGAGAGAGAGAGAGAGACAGAGAGAAAGATTATTATTACAATATTAGAATGATTTCTGAAGATCACTCTGGAGTAATGATGCTGAAAATACAGCTTTGATCACATAAATAAAAAGTCAAACTATAACAAAAGAACAAACGTATTGTCCACACACATGGACAATAATAATAAGAAATATTTATTGCAACGTTTCGACCATCAGTTCTTCGTCAGGCACAAATTACGTGAACTGAGGTACAACTCTTTATAAGTAACAGGTGGTCATCCTAATACGACACGTTCAAGCACTATGTAGGTGTACTCCCACAAAAATAAATACATAAATAAAATGATAAGGAAAGACAGAGAGAGAGAGAGAGAGAGACAGAGAGAAAGATTATTATTACAATATTAGAATGATTTCTGAAGATCACTCTGGAGTAATGATGCTGAAAATACAGCTTTGATCACATAAATAAATGACAGTTTAACAGATATTCACACAGACAGCAGTTATTTTAAATAGTAAAAATATTTCACAATATTACTGCTTTTGCTGTATTTCTGGTCAAATAAATGCAGGCCTGGTGAGCAAAAGAGACTTCTTTAAAAAACATGAAAAATCTTGCTGTCCACAAACTTTTGACTGGTGGTGTGTGTGTATATACTGTATATATAACTGTCAAACACTAGTGCCGCTGTAGATCTTAAGCAATGCTATGTCCTCTGTGTTTTCTCTCTGAGAGGATTCCACAGTGTCTTCTCGACTGATCTCTCTCTCTCTGTCCCCTGTAAGAAAACAGAAATAATCACTGATGGTAAAACGACAGTAATGCCTGCTGATGACGTCACAGCTACAGATTTCATTAGTCAGCAGTACACTGATATAAACAGTGTTAAAAATGTTCAAGATTCAAGATTTTTATTTATCAGAACACAACTTGCAGTGAAATGTAAATCTCGTCAGCTGCTCAGACTGTGCATTAAATATATAACAATATTAGAAAAAGACAAAATAATAATTAAAATATGCAAAAAAACAGTACAATTTTGCAGGTAAAAAGAATAGTAAGAAAATAATTAAGTATAGTAAATGTGCAAAACCAGGAGTATTTAATTTGTCAAATTTCACTCTTATATATATATATATATATACAGGCCGTTTATATATTTTATTTTTAACACTGGGACACTGACAGGACGTCAAACTATTTTATTTTATAATTTTTACTAACTATAACTAGCAGTTTACTGCTTGTAGATTGTACATTTATCAACTGAAGATTGATTTAATTTAGTGGGGAGTTGTGTGTATTTTACAGCATCTAAACTGTTCCCAGAGATCATATTATAATGATTAATAACGTGAGCTCCTCACCACAGACAGTAACTCTGAATCGCTTGTGTCTGGTCTCTCTGCTGCTGATGATCTTGAGTTTATAAAGTCCAGAGTCTGTGTTTGTGGTGCTTGTGATGCTCAGAGATCTGGTCTGAAGGTCCAGCTCCAGTCTGTCTCTGAATCGTCCACCAGCACCATCATATGTAGATATCTTACGGTTCTCCAGGTCAGCTTTAGCTATGAGACTGTCTCTGGGGCCGAACATCCACAGGATCAGAGCGTCTCTCTGTAGCTCACTAACATCAGTGTTCAGTTCGGCTCGGTCTCCCTCCATCACTGACACTGTGTTTTCTTCATTTCACAACAGCATCATGTAGAAGACAAAGAGACAAACGTGCTAAATCAGCACATGTATATTTAAATAAAATTAAGATGACATATGTTTAGATAAATGTCATGGTTGTTTTATTCTCCTAATTTAAGATCTGCTTTTATGAAATTGAGATTTGAGGGCGAGTTCATTTCAAAGCATACAAATTGTAGTTCTGTAGATCGAAACACACTGTAAAAAATGACTGTGAATTTAACGGTAAAAGACTGTAAAAATGCTACAGTAAAAACCTGTTAAATGGTTAACGGTAAATTCCCTTACTTTATACGGTGAAAAAATGTATTGGACATTACATGTAATTTTACGGTAGTATACCGTTTTTGGAAGTG
>NW_015659391.1:41777-42111 GCF_001515625.1 Sinocyclocheilus rhinocerous
CTGTTTCTTCTTAGTTTTTTTCTTATCAGTTTTGTATATTAGGGTTGTGTGTTACACCTAATGTTGTTAAATGAATGTTTACTGCATTATTTCAGTTTCATGTGTGTTACCATGATGGTGTTTGGTGTTTGTGTGAATAACACTGCACCTTCTATATATGTTATTGTTTAAAAGCTGCTTGGTTCATCATGTGACTTTCTCATCACCGTCTGCTTTTGGTGGTTATCAGTGTATTATAAAGGTACAAAACAGATTTCAGTACTTCAATAGGTTGGTATATTAATCAAGCGGCAACCTCCCGCTCTCTCTCGTGAAGCCAACACGGAAGTGACTT
>NW_015659391.1:42526-57669 GCF_001515625.1 Sinocyclocheilus rhinocerous
TTTTGGTCTATATAGCTAATTTTGCCCTTCATGACAACTGTGAGGGGGGTGAATTTTTTTATAACTCATCCGTTTAAATTATATTAAGCCTTAAAGTTCTGCATAATTAAGGGCGTGGCCACTTGAGTGACAGGTGGATTGCCGCTGCTGTCACCACAGTCGAGCTATGTGGGCGTGGCTTCAGCAACCAGCTCCCGCCTCTTTGCCCATTTTCGATTATCCTGGAGTGACGCGCTGCCAAGATGGCGACGGCCGGCTCCGCCTACTTTAGGCTTCAAAAATGCTCTTCGGAAACCTACGGGTGACGTCACGGACACTACATCCATGTTTTTATACAGTCTATGATATTACCATTATATCAGTTAATGTAATTACGGTATTTAACTGTAAATTTAAGTTAAAACCGTAAAACCTAAAATGTTGCTACCGTATTTTTTAACAGTAAAATTCTGGCCACCACAGCCGACGCCTTTTTACTGTAAATTTTACGGATTTGTTTTTTTTTTACAGTGCATCATTATTACATTAAATGACACGAGATCCTCACCATCGACAATAAGCACAAATCTTTTGCATTTGCTCCTTCTGCGGCTGCTGATCTGTAGTTTATAGACATCTGAATGTGTGATGCTGATGGATGAGATGGTCAGAGATCCGGTCCGGTGATCCAGCTGCAGTCTGTCTCTGAATCTCACATCGTTACCACGATACAATGATGTCTTATTGGTGGCTCTGTTGATTTTAGCAATGCAAGTTTCATGATCTCCATGTGTCCACAGTATCTTACTGTCCTCCTCTAGTTCAGTCATTCCAGTGTTTAGAGTGACGGAGTCTAAGTTAAAACCGTAAAACCTAAACTGTTGCTACCGTATTTTTTAACAGTAAAATTCCGGCAACCACAGCTGACGTCTTTTTACCGTAAATTTTACTGAATTTTTTTTTTTTACAGTGCATCATTATTACATTAAATGACACAAGATCCTCACCATCGACAATAAGCACAAATCTTTTGCATTTGCTCCTTCTGCGGCTGCTGATCTGTAGTTTATAGACATCTGAATGTGTGATGCTGATGTTCCAGATGGTCAGAGATCCGGTCCGGTGATCCAGCTGCAGTCTGTCTCTGAATCTCACATCGTTACCACGATACAATGATGTCTTATTGGTGGCTCTGTTGATTTTAGCAATGCAAGTTTCATGATCTCCATGTGTCCACAGTATCTTACTGTCCTCCTCTAGTTCAGTCATTCCAGTGTTTAGAGTGACGGAGTCTCCCGCTGTCACTTTTACGGTGTCCACTTCATGTCACGGCATCACATGCAAGACAAAAACAGAGAAAATATGATCGTAAGAGCGTGCAGGCGAACATCTCACTGAATACTTGGTATCAACATCACAATTTCATTAAAACTCAAGCTACTCACACCATACTGTAACTCTAAACTTCTTATATGAGACTTTATTTCTGCTGCTGATTTGTAGCTGATAAACTCCGGAGTCTGTGCTTTTGGTGTTCGTGATACGGAGAGATCCGGTCTGATCATCCATCTGCAGTCTGTCTCCGAATCTCCCATCAGCATCGGCTGTCTGACTGATGTTTCTGTCTCTTTTAGCTATAACAGTGTCTTCAGATCCAAACGTCCAGAGAATCTGATCATCCCTCTGTAGTTCACTAACACCGGTGTCTAGAGCGACGTTTTCTCCCTCCGAGAATCGCAGCGAGTCCACTGCACCAACACCACAAAACATCAAGAAATATGAACATGGGAACAATGAGTGATCTGCTGAAAATCTGAGCACGGGGCCATAAAGAAATAGTGTAGGAGAACGGCTATTATGCACAGCGGGAAACTCTCTTTATTTGTGCAGTGTGCGCATGTCAAAGCTTGTGTTGAATTTTCTGGCTATGCATCTTTTCACTGTTATACAGCATGAATACATATTACAGGCCATAGGGAGCACTGGGACTATTTTGGTGAAAATGATCAAAAACACTGGTAAAAAAAGAAAGAAAAAGCTAACATACACTCAGAGACTGGCCCCTAATAACCTGCATCAGAAGCAACAAGTTGAGTAGCAGCACTGATTATATTGAGTTATTATACTGAGTGAGTTGCTCACCATAGAGAATAAGCTTGAATGTTTTGGATTTGGTCTCTCTTGCGCTGATAAGCTTCAGCTGATAGTCTCCTGACTGTGTGATTTTGACGTCTCTGATGGTCAGATCTCCAGTCTCACTGTCCAGCTGCAGTCGGTCTCTGAAACTCTCCTCATCCCGAAATGAAGTCTCATTGGTCCTTTCAGGAATCTGAGCGATGACTGAGCCGACTGAGCCTAAACTCCAGAGTATTTGCTCATATCTCTGTGGTTCATTTATACCAGTGTGTAGAGTGACAAGAGTGACAGCTGCCACTTCGTTTGTCTTCATTTCATCTGTTCCTAACACCCAGAGTGGGAAAAGGACATTTTTTTCAGAACTTGCATTTATATAACTGTCAGTAAACAGACACAGATTTAAGTTTGCTTGACTAATAAACCTCATGTGGTCTGCAACTCTAAATTTGGCCCAGAGTCGCATTTAAAGTGTATAAACTATCCAAAAAAAATCTAGAACAGAAGTGTGGAAATTACCTTAAATCATAAGCACATAAAGTATAAGTATTGCTAAGTTTATTTAAAATGTGAAAACTAATTTGAAGTGAGGCTGGAGGACTGAATAGAGTATCTGTTAATACTTACCCTTGAGTCGAGAATACTTTCGGCGAGAGTAACACACTCCAGCGATTCCAGCTGCAGCCACAATCATCAGCACACAAACACAGATCAGTGCTAAACCACCTGAAGACAGACCTGGTTCAGCAGCATCTGCCACACACACAGACAGCCATCAGTGCAAACGAGTCTGAGCTTACACGAAAACCGTGAATAAATCAAATAAAACCTCAACAAATCAGAGGGATTAAATCGGATTTAGAAATAGTTTGTTTCTGATCCGAAACCCTAAACTACACATTCTCAGATTTTAACAGAGTTGTTGTTGTTCACATCTAGCATCTCTTGGCTGGTTAATTTTGAGCACAATTTTTGTCTTCCGGGTTTAAAATCTACACAGCTGACTACAGTAATTCAATGATATGTGTTATCCTATGAGAAGATGCTGTCTCTTAACTATTGATGACAGCACTTGGTGCTTTCCAATGACAGACGAGTCAAGCTACTATCATGTGGTAGCTGAAAGAGCTGTTCATGGGTCGGACTTGGGCTTTTATAATGTATTAATCATTAGCATGACACCAATTCAAACATGATTAGTTATTATTATGGTGCTCTTACAGATTTCTTATTTAACCTGTAAACATCACCATCATATGTATGCAGTTTGATGTGAAGCAACCAAAAGCTGACACAATTACACTAGATTACACTGCTATAATGTGAGTGTTTATGGCAGTGATGAACGGATGTTAATTTACTACATATTTAACCAGCTGCAAGTCATTAAAATAATCAAGTTTAAACATCTGAAGCTTAAACAAGTTCGACATTCTTATGCAAATCCTGACAACAGTTTCAAGGTATTTCCAACAATATATCATGAATAAAAATATTATACATGTTAATTTTTTTTCACATGTTCTGTATTGTTAGCATTGATTTAAAAGCATAAAAATATGATCTACTCACGACAAACACATTGTATCTCTTGTAGAAGGTCTCTTTGCTGTTGGTGATCTGCAGCTGATAAACTCCTGTATCTGTGCTTCTGCTGTTGCTGATGGTCAGAGATCCAGACTGATCATCCAGCCGTACTCGGTCTCTCAGTCTCCCATCATCACTATATGAGATCTGACCGAGTGTTGTGTTGATTTCAGCTATAAACGTGTCTGGACTCAGCGGTCCGAACATCCACAGAATCACATCATGTTTCTGTATTTCATGAACACCAGTATGAAGAGTGATGGAGTCTCCCTCTTTCTTGTTAGTTCACTAACACCGGTGTCTAGAGCGACGTTTTCTCCCTCCGAGAATCGCAGCGAGTCCACTGCACCAACACCACAAAACAACAAGAAATATGAACATGGGAACAAATAAGAGTGATCTGCTGAAAATCTGAGCACGGGGCCATAAAGAAATAGTGTAGGAGAACGGCTATTATGCACAGCGGGAAACTCTCTTTATTTGTGCAGTGTGCGCATGTCAAAGCTTGTGTTGAATTTTCTGGCTATGCATCTTTTCACTGTTATACAGCATGAATACATATTACAGGCCATAGGGAGCACTGGGACTATTTTGGTGAAAATGATCAAAAACACTGGTAAAAAAAGAAAGAAAAAGCTAACATACACTCAGAGACTGGCCCCTAATAACCTGCATCAGAAGCAACAAGTTGATTAGCAGCACTGATTATATTGAGTTATTATACTGAGTGAGTTGCTCACCATAGAGAATAAGCTTGAATGTTTTGGATTTGGTCTCTCTTGCGCTGATAAGCTTCAGCTGATAGTCTCCTGACTGTGTGATTTTGACGTCTCTGATGGTCAGATCTCCAGTCTCACTGTCCAGCTGCAGTCGGTCTCTGAAACTCTCCTCATCCCGAAATGAAGTCTCATTGGTCCTTTCAGGAATCTGAGCGATGACTGAGCCTCGAGGTCCGAAACTCCAGAGTATTTGCTCATATCTCTGTGGTTCATTTATACCAGTGTGTAGAGTGACAGAATCTCCCTCTGCCACTTCGTTTGTCTTCATTTCATCTGTTCCTAACACCCAGAGTGGGAAAAGGACATTTTTTTCAGAACTTGCATTTATATAACTGTCAGTAAACAGACACAGATTTAAGTTTGCTTGACTAATAAACCTCATGTGGTCTGCAACTCTAAATTTGGCCCAGAGTCGCATTTAAAGTGTATAAACTATCCAAAAAAAATCTAGAACAGAAGTGTGGAAATTACCTTAAATCATAAGCACATAAAGTATAAGTATTGCTAAGTTTATTTAAAATGTGAAAACTAATTTGAAGTGAGGCTGGAGGACTGAATAGAGTATCTGTTAATACTTACCCTTGAGTCGAGAATACTTTCGGCGAGAGTAACACACTCCAGCGATTCCAGCTGCAGCCACAATCATCAGCACACAAACACAGATCAGTGCTAAACCACCTGAAGACAGACCTGGTTCAGCAGCATCTGCCACACACACAGACAGCCATCAGTGCAAACGAGTCTGAGCTTACACGAAAACCGTGAATAAATCAAATAAAACCTCAACAAATCAGAGGGATTAAATCGGATTTAGAAATAGTTTGTTTCTGATCCGAAACCCTAAACTACACATTCTCAGATTTTAACAGAGTTGTTGTTGTTCACATCTAGCATCTCTTGGCTGGTTAATTTTGAGCACAATTTTTGTCTTCCGGGTTTAAAATCTACACAGCTGACTACAGTAATTCAATGATATGTGTTATCCTATGAGAAGATGCTGTCTCTTAACTATTGATGACAGCACTTGGTGCTTTCCAATGACAGACGAGTCAAGCTACTATCATGTGGTAGCTGAAAGAGCTGTTCATGGGTCGGACTTGGGCTTTTATAATGTATTAATCATTAGCATGACACCAATTCAAACATGATTAGTTATTATTATGGTGCTCTTACAGATTTCTTATTTAACCTGTAAACATCACCATCATATGTATGCAGTTTGATGTGAAGCAACCAAAAGCTGACACAATTACACTAGATTACACTGCTATAATGTGAGTGTTTATGGCAGTGATGAACGGATGTTAATTTACTACATATTTAACCAGCTGCAAGTCATTAAAATAATCAAGTTTAAACATCTGAAGCTTAAACAAGTTCGACATTCTTATGCAAATCCTGACAACAGTTTCAAGGTATTTCCAACAATATATCATGAATAAAAATATTATACATGTTAATTTTTTTTCACATGTTTTGTATTGTTAGCATTGATTTAAAAGCATAAAAATATGATCTACTCACGACAAACACATTGTATCTCTTGTAGAAGGTCTCTTTGCTGTTGGTGATCTGCAGCTGATAAACTCCTGTATCTGTGCTTCTGCTGTTGCTGATGGTCAGAGATCCAGACTGATCATCCAGCCGTACTCGGTCTCTCAGTCTCCCATCATCACTATATGAGATCTGACCGAGTGTTGTGTTGATTTCAGCTATAAACGTGTCTGGACTCAGCGGTCCGAACATCCACAGAATCACATCATGTTTCTGTATTTCATGAACACCAGTATGAAGAGTGATGGAGTCTCCCTCTTTCTTGTTTGTTAAACCAGCAAAAAACACATCTGGAGGGGAAAAACATGTTTCTAGATTTCACTAGATTTCTAATCCTTTGCTCTGCTTAATAATAGCAAAAGTGTCATATTAAGTGATTAAGTGGTGCATTTTTGTAAGTAATCTTTAAGTAAGGGATAATCCACGGCTAGCTGTGCATTAAATAAGTTTAATGTGTGACATGGAGGCAAAGAACTGTCCGACGCGAAGCAGAGTGCATTTACATCTTTTAATGCACAGCTAGCAGTGGATTATCTCATTTATACCATGGTCTGTTATTGAGGTTTGCAGAGAGAGATGTAACTGCGCTTGTTCAGATTCTCTCTCTATTAGCAAAAAAGCTGTGAGATTAATTACTTCAAAGTAGCGATGTATAGAACAAGCTACCTGTGCAATAAACTGTTTTACTGCACACCTTCCAGCCAATCAGAATCAAGATTTCAGACAGACCATGGTTGTTTTTGCACTCAGACAACAGAGCTATAATGAAACAGATGCGAGGCGCTCACCGTGGACAGTCAGACTGAATGTCTTGTACGAGGTCTCGCTGCTGATGATCCTGAGCTGGTAGTCTCCAGAGAGTTTGGTCCTGATGTCGCTGATGCTCAGGGATCCCGTCTGATTGTCCAGCTGCAGTCTGTCTCCGAATCTCCCGTCATCAACATCATAAAATGAAATAATCTGGTTTTTGCCATTGAGTTTAGCGATAATAGATCTCTGAGCTCCATACATCCACATCACCAGATCAACGTTGTGTATTTCAGAAAGGTTAGTGTGTAAAGTAACAGAATCTCCCTCCAGAACGGACCGTTTCTTTGTTTCACCTGCATCACCAGACACACCTGCAAACAGGAGCAGTTCCTCAAAAGGCATCTTTACACAGAAACCAAATCTGAAGCAGCATAAAACCACGAAAATGTGCATTTACACAAACTGTTTAATGCTATTCTGATGGCGTAAATGCATTTACACAGGAATTAAAAAAAACAATGCTTTGAATGTAGTTTTAAAATTATGGTTTTAAGTGTTATACATTTATTTCATTTAAAAATAATGAAAGTATCGCCTATAAAACTCAAAAAATTAAATAAAATAACATTTCATACGCGTGCAAGACTATATCACACACTTTGATGTTTGTCATAATTCTGTGGTGGTTATTTTATATTTCTGAATAAAATTGTTCCAACTGGAACAAACACTACACAGAAATACTAAGTTATTACACCGGGTACATCACTAAAAAAAGAAGTCGAAAGTTATTTTAAAGGGCCAGAAAGTCACTTTGAAGCATGCACAACAAACGAACAATGATTAGCGTCAGCGTTTCAGGCAGGACAGGACCATTTAAATACATGCAACTGCACAAACTATGCAGGCTACAATTTCAGTTTGTCTATTGTGAAATAACTGAACCATATTGTGTTTTTTGTCCTCTGAAAAGCATTGTTGCATCAATGGTTTCTTATGATAGTTTGGGACTTGCAGCCCTGTTTGAATGCACTGAAAGCAGAGTGAATCTCTGGGATTGATCAGCATTCGAGTGAGTTCAGAGGAGCAGGAACATAGTTATATCCTACACAATTATTCGCTAACATCCAATTCAATGCATATTGTATGCATCAAACTATTGATAAATAAACAAAATATATAAAAAAACACCCGATGTTTTTATTTGAGTATCGACACTTTCACATTGCAAACGGCACTTTTTTCATCTTCAAACCAAACTTGGGTCTTAAGTAGGGTGTGACGGTGAGGACATTTTACCAGCGGCTGAACCATATTGTGTTTTTTGTCCTCTGAAAAGCATTGTTGCATCAATGGTTTCTTATGATAGTTTGGGACTTGCAGCCCTGTTTGAATGCACTGAAAGCAGAGTGAATCTCTGGGATTGATCAATTCTGTCTTGCAGCATTCGAGTGAGTTCAGAGGAGCAGGAAAATAGTTATATCCTACACAATTATTCGCTAACATCCAATTCAATGCATATTGTATGCATCAAACTATTGATAAATAAACAAAATATATAAAAAAACACCCGATGTTTTTATTTGAGTATCGACACTTTCACATTGCAAACGGTACTTTTTTCATCTTCAAACCAAACTTGGGTCTTAAGTAGGGTGTGACGGTGAGGACATTTTCCCAGCGGTTAATCGACGTGTGACAACAACACCAGTAATAACGCTATCACCCAGGGTGAGGTTTTCCCTCTTTTCCTTGCTTTCCTTCGCTTTTAAATAGCTTGTAAATGCCTGTGAGCATTTTACTTTCACTTTCAATTCAGCGTCAATTGCTTGAACGGACAACAACAAAACAGTACAACGACACACTCACTTATATTAAACATAGAACTTGACTTGTTTTAACAAACCAAAAAAAACATAAAATAAATAACTTACACAAAGTTTAAATAAATAAACGAAAATCAGCAAACACTGTGGAACCAAATAAATAAGAAATAACGTTAATTAGCAAAACGACACCTTGATGTAAAATAAAATAAATACATTACACAAAGTTTAAATACAGTAAAAATCAGCAAACACCAAATAAACTAAATAAATAAGAAACGAATGTTGGAGGGGGTCGGGGGGGGTTGTGCGGTTGGTGTACAAAAGGTACAAAATCATCTTAGATAAATGGCAAAAGTTAACAGGATTTTCAAAATCTCAAATATCTCCAAACAGGCGCTTTTGCATTTAGTTTCGAAACTAAATCTTCCACATGGTCTGGTCTGTCTCACCTCACTGTTGTGATGAATGCAATCTGAGATCGTTCAGCACACTGCACTGAGCGTTCAGTTTTTATTTGTAGTGTCTGTTCTCGAACTGAACTAAATGATTTTTATTACTATACAAAATCTAAAAGACGGTGGCGGGCCGTAACCGGTGCTGCGGCTTAACACCGGTAACACCGGGGGGTGAATAAAGGCCTCCTGATGCGTTTCAGTAAGAAAAATATCCATATTTAAAACTTTATAAACCGTTATCTCTAGCTAAATTAAGAAACATTATAAAAATGACAGTGAGACAGTTTTAAGCGCTTTAGAATTGCTGGATGTAAGAAAGTTCTCTACAGAAATCAGGAAAGCAGGGCTTAACACCTTGAAACTTACATTTATAAAAACAAATAAAATAATAATTGCTAGACAAATAAATAAGTTTATCAAAAAATATTGGTCCTTGTCTTCTGTAGCAACGTTGTGATGACCAAATAAAACATCTTTGTATAATAAAGAGAAACTCTGAAGAAAAAGCTTGTACAAAAAATACAGAAATCCTCCCAAAATAAAATAGTGTACATTCCCAAAAAAAGATGAGACACGGATTCATCTTCAGCCGCACAAAAGGAGCATAAAGAACTAATATCTGGAAACATTTCTTTTTTTAAAATAGAACTTACCAGGGTAAAAAAGATGAAGTAATTTAAACATCCTTTACCTTATTAGTTATTTCTAATAACTATCGTATAAGCCATCCCAGTGGGACACGATGTACGGGAGAGAAGTGATCTCAGCCTGAAACTGTCTAATTCTTTTGCTCCGACTGGAAGAAGTAGATAAGAAACTAATTTCCCCAATCATTGCATCGAGAGGATGAAAACAGTGATCTAGCGGAGTCCCTGAGAAGAGTTATGGCCCCACAGAGAATGGTGTCCATGTGACAGCTATATTATATTTATTCAGAAATTCTCAATAACAATATACCCAACCATCTGAGTTTATTAACTGAGAAACTAGAATATTATTATTATTGACCCAATCTGCGGAAAAACAAAGATTTATTGTTATAAAGAATATCACTGTTATTTCAAATAAAATAACAGAGGAGTAAAATTATGTTTATAAATGAGATGCCACGCCAAAAGTGCTTGTTTATGAAAATTTGATCATTTAAGGGGCAATTTAGTGATATTGTAATTACACAACAATAAGAAAGGGAGACCTCCCACCTTAGAGAAAACAGTATTAGGAAGAATATTCCACAATGAATCAGGATTTGTTAAGTATAACCAATTTATCTTAACAGTATTATTTAAGGAGGCAAAATCTACAAATAAAATTAAACCACCACATTCATATTTATAACAACAGACTTTCTGACATAATGTCTCCTATGCTTCCACAGAAAGTCAAATATTCTATCAATGTCTGCACAAACAGATTTAATCTACATATAAAGAGAGAGCAGGGTAAATCATTCTTGAAGCAATGAGAGTTCAGCCTCTTGGAGATAAATCTCTCTGTAACCATGAATTGAATTTCCTTTTAGCTTTGTCAAAATTTAATCTACATCTGACTTTATCATCCTGACATATAGATACACCAAGATAGGTCACCTGTGATTTAACTGGGATACTGTAAAGAGAAGGAGAAGAACACGTTTTAACCGATAACAATTCACACTTATCAAGATTTAACTTTAAACCGGAAGCTTTAGAAAAAAACCTAATGTGTTCTACAGCAATCAGTATTTCTGACTCATCTTTAAGAAACAAAGTAGTGTCATCAGCTAGCTGACTAATAAATATATGCTTATAGGCAACAGACGGTCTTTTGTGGCTGTTCAAACACTTTCGACCACAAACACAATCCGGTCGAGTGTGTTTCCACTTCCTCTGGAAGAGGTTGAGAGCGGACAAGCTCACAATGTTTTACACCCCATTCACACCTGTATTCAGTGATGTCTGCTTGTGACCCGATCGACCAAAACACATCTTAATACCGGCTGTGAACAGGGCCTGCCATTCATAGATACATGTGAAGGAGCTGTGCAATGCAGACACGTAGAAATGACAAACAAACATAAGCAAAATACAGAAAAAGGTAAAAGTGGTTGTTGAATAAGGTGCCCACTTACAGGCCCTAAAATATACACTTTCTGTTACACATGTTGGTATTACTATCATTATATGAGGACTTTCCTTTGACTTCTATTGTTTTTATGCAAACTACTCACTTGTAACATTCAAAAAAGTGGACACAGTAGGCTATAACAAATGCAAATTGATAGGAATATCGCAATGAACTAATTTCCTAGTGAGTTTACGGGTCACGACGAGGCGTTCCCCATAGCGACCCCTAGAGGACGCAGTTCGAAGTTCCCATGAAAGGGAACAGTATTAGGAAGAATATTCCAAAATGAATCAGGATGTGTTAAGTATAACCAATTTATCTTAACAGTATTATTTAAGGAGGCAAAATCTAAAAAAAAATGTAACCACCACATTCATATTTATTTATAACAACAGACTTTCTGGCATAATGTCTCATATGCTTCCACAGAAAGTCAAATATTCTATCAATGTCTGCACAAACAGGTTTATCTACACATAAAGAGAGAGCAGGGTAAATAATTCTTGAAGCAATGAGAGTTCAGCCTCTTGGAGATAAATCTCTCTGTAACCATGAATTTAATTTCCTTTTAGCTTGGTCAATTTAATCTACATCTGACTTTATCGTCCTGACCTGTGATTTAACTGGGATACTGTAAAGAGAAGGAGAAGACCACGTTTTAACAGATAACAATTCACACTTATCAAGATTTTACTTTAAACCGGAAGCTTTAGAAAAAAACGTAATGTGTTCTACAGCAATCAGTATTTCTGACTCATCTTTAAGAAACAAAGTAGTGTCATCAGCTAGCTGACTAATGAATATATGTTTATAGGCAACAGACGGTCTTTTGTGGCTGTTCAAACACTTTCGACCACATGAGCGTCTACACCACAAACACAATCCGGTCGAGTGTGTTTCCACTTCCTCTGGAAGAGGTTGAGAGCGGACAAGCTCACAATGTTTTACACCCCATTTACACCTGTATTCAGTGATGTCTGCTTGTGATCCGATCGACCAAAACACATCTTAATACCGGCTGTGAACAGGGCCTGCCATTCATAGATACATGTGGAGGAGCTGTGCAATGCAGACACGAAGAAATGACAAACAAACTTAAGCAAAATACAGAAAAAGGTAAAAGTGGTTGTTGAAAAACTTAAATAAGGTGACCACTTACAGGCCCTGAAATATACACTTTCTGTTACACATGTTGGTATTACTATCATTATATGAGGACTTTCCTTTGACTTCTATTGTTTTTATGCAAACTACTCACTTGTAACATTCAAAAAAGTGGACACAGTAGGCTATAACAAATGCAAATTGATAGGAATATCGCAATGAACTAATTTCCTAGTGAGTTTACGCTTGTGCAAATAAATAAATAAATAAATAAACACATCTGCAAGAGCTAGATAAAAATATGTTTTCTCTGAATACATACATTTCAAAAATGTTTTATATTAGACTTGTATTTTCCAGGAAAACAAGTAAATAAATAAATAGCAAGACCTACTTTATACATTAGTATATGCGTTACATGTCATTTAACCTTTAAACCAGACTGCGTTAAATCCACTCTCCACTAACGTCCAGTGTTCGCAAACTTCTTTAATTAATATATTTTCTGTAATTATACTTTAACCCCTGATAGGCATGAGTTTTTCAGTGGCAGAAACAGAAATCTCATGCTCTCTCTCTCTCTCACGATGTTCAGATGATTTCGTCTCGTGGTTTGCATGTCTCTGCTTTGCGCTTTAATGTGGATCCTGTCAGAGCGCATGCGCAACACCAGAAAGAGAAACCAAAGCCATTGAAGAGTTAAATGTCCCACTCACCGGGCAAAATCGCCAGGAAGACCGAGAGCAAAACAATGTCCCTCGCTTCGCTGTAGAGTCCCGTCAAATCTGCTTTAATAAACATGATCCTGCTCCGTCTCTCTCGAGCCTGCGCCGCACACACAACCACATAACAGAGAAGCTCTAGAAACACCTATGAACAAATACCTTTAATAACGACTGGGTTTCACTAACTGTGCATGCTTATTTCATAGACACACACACACATGTGCCGTTTTGGAGAAAAATAAAGTCAAAATACATTATAACACTGATAATTTCCTGCTTTTTCTACAGGTATTATTAAAATTGCTTCAGAGTTAACATGACTTTTAAAATAAATTCTTCTTCAGGATGACCATGACTCTCTTTTTTATTTTTAATAATTAAAGTTATTACAATAGAAATATTTCACAGCATTTCCTTAAGTACTTAATTGTATAAAGCGCTATATGAATAAAGCTGACTCGTCTAAAAGAGCCTGTCAACCAAAATATGCATCCAAAACAGACCTCTATATAAACTGAATCAATAATACATTGTAAATGCGTTCAGCATTCTGCAGCAAATATTTTTCGGGATTTTCTAGACTATTTTAAGTGGTAGAGTAAGCTGGATATATTAACATCCAGTGCACAGCATTCATGATACTAAGAGGAGCAGACGGAGCCTGAGGCCTCCCGAGCTCAACAGCGCCCCCCAGGTTTGCAAAGTAAACCTGTGGTGAACAAAGGAACTGCAGCACTAATCTAGCTGATAGCCCTGCTTATTTTCACCTTCACCTTGCGTGACCCTCGCTCCAGACAGTCCAGACCAAGACCATATCAATCCGCTTCAGCTATGTGTCTGCATCAGGTCAGTAACCAGCTGGCATGTCTGGTTTTTCTATGTGGAGTAGTGTATCAAATTAATAAAGTATAAATATTTTTAAAAGTGCTCACATGAAAAGCCTTTATGGTTCTGTTGTGTTTGTTTCACGTTTGTTCTGAGAATAGACATATGATCTCCTTTCCTCACCCGAATTGCTCCACAACTTGTAATATTCTAAATCAGCATTTGGAGGTGATACATGCTATATTAAAGCAATTATAATACAGCATTTTATGCGTGTACTTCGAGCCTCTCAATCAACATCAGCGCGGCACCTACAGGATAACGCAAACAAGGACATTAGATCTCTGCCAAAATGTTGTCTGCATGTGTTCAGAGATTAGAATATAAAGCTCACACAGTGTTTTCATATATTAGTGCTTCGACCCAGAATCTGCCCCAGCTATATTCACGATCAGGAGCCGCTGCTGCTACTCAGACTGCGATGGAGACAAAGGACACAACAGCAGGCGAAGCATCTCTAAACTCTCTCACTCATATTACATTTTGGTCTGCTCATCTGAGCACTGTACCAGTAGCACTGAAACATCTCAAATGACATACAGGTTTGTTTGTGTGTTTTTGACACGGAGGAAGTGACATCATCTGGGCTCTTTCTGCAGCATGATGGGAGGACAAGAAAATCATCTCAATACAATATACTTACAGGGTATCTGCAGGATTTTTAAACTCTAATTTAAGGCTTTTTAAGAGCTCCACAAATAAAAATAATACCGTATGAGCAGGGTAGGGCAATATTTACATACTAAAGCGGAAAATGACATAACTTACTCACATACATGTTTTCACTAAAACAAAAAGTTTTATAAAACTATAAATTTCAAATGTCCATTTTTTAAGAAAAGGGATGAGTCAAAAGTATCAGTTATTATATTGTTTAAAACATATAAATAGACTATATCTCATACTGTCTTCTGTCTTGATTAATTAAAAGCTGAATTGTTTAATCAATTATTTTAAACAGTGGTAATATGATGAAATGAGACAGAGAGATCAATCATGTATTTATTTTCACATACAGAAAGCAGAGGTTGAGCTCTGAGTTTGAGTGCATGTTAAAACACCAGGATGATCCTGATCCTCCTCTGGACACACAGCTGTTGATCTGCTCAGATTCAGACTGATTCAGTGATGATCATCAGATCTGACAGCAGCAGACTCACATTCATCAGAGCTTCTGTCTCAGCATCATCCGTCTGTTTAACCTCTGTTCAGTGATGCAGTAAAACTCAGTTCAAGCCTCTCCATGGGTTTGATTCA
>NW_015659392.1:0-931 GCF_001515625.1 Sinocyclocheilus rhinocerous
TTTTGCAGTTTCACAAAAGAATGTAACGGAGATTGAACTACATGACTGCACTCAGGCAAAAGTAAAGAGAAAATTTATTCAATCATCTGAGTGGTCATTGAAGCTGATCAGTCATCTCCTTGCAATGTTTGGCTATCTGTATATGCATGCTCGACACACATGCATGCAGAGGACAGAATACTGCCTATCAGCCAATGACTTCGCAGGCAGCATTTGTTCATGAAGGTAAACTCATGAAACTGATATTGGACATGCTTCTGAGGCAGCTTAACGTTCAATGATCTACAACAAAATAGAACGAGCTTCGGTGATAACTAAGTGAATATTTAATTACTTAATAATACTGATTTCTCGCTAGAAATAACTTCAGACGCCATCTTTATTTTGCTCAACCATCACGGGATAGGACACACAGGATTGTGGGTATCAAGGCAGCGAAGGATGCATCTATGCGGAAGCAGTGAGAGCACGTACAACTTTTGTCGAGAGAGAGGCTGGGGTACTGCTAGAAAAGGCTAAACTGGAATCTGAACTGTTATCTTTACAGTATAAAAAGGAGGTTGCAGCAACAGCAAAAGAGGCCGAAATTCTGGAAACGGCCGCAACAGAAATAGAGTCAGGAGAAATTGATATGGCAACTGACGCCACAGCATATCCACAGGAGACAGTTGAAAAGCGCACAAAGGACTATGTGGACAGTCTTTCTGGATCAAGTTTTCACTGTCTCCCTCCCGTTAAAGCAGAGCCTGACTCCCGTGATCACAAACAGTTCACGACAATGCCTGCACTCCCTCCCGTTCAGAGCCTGACTCCCGTGATCACAAACAGTTCCCGACAATGCCTGCACTTCCCACCACGACTGCCACAAGCTAAGTCCTACAAGACACTGACAGATTGACCCGCATATCTACTCCCAAACCATACCAAGTAA
>NW_015659393.1:0-134 GCF_001515625.1 Sinocyclocheilus rhinocerous
CACCACGGCAGAGCAGACGGAACAGGCAGAGCAGAAGACCACCACAGCAGAGCGTACAGAGCAGAGACCCCTGGTAGAGACTGGGAACTAGGGAAAACTGAGACACAAGAAACAGACAGAGCATATACGGTCTC
>NW_015659393.1:215-558 GCF_001515625.1 Sinocyclocheilus rhinocerous
GTGACAACTGAATGGGCAGACAGTTCATGAACGGGCTCACTGACTGAAACGGAACAGGCAGACAATTCAACATTAGAATCCTTGGCAAAGACTGGTTGAGTTGACAGTTCATAACCAGACGTATTGAGTGAAACTGGACAGACAGTCAGTTCAGTGACTGAAACTGGACTGACAGAAAATTCAGACATATTACACACTGGTGCATTAGTAGAAACTGGACAGATGGATGGTTCAACATCAGACTTGATTAAATCGGGACCAAGAGATAATTCAAATTCAGACTCTACATAAGCATTAGGACAGACAGCTCAGGTTTAAATTCCTTGACAGAAACGGGCAAGAC
>NW_015659394.1:0-160 GCF_001515625.1 Sinocyclocheilus rhinocerous
TCAGTCTGGAAAGGGTTATAAAGCCATTTCCAAGGCTTTGGGACTCCAGCGAGCTACGGTCAGAGCCATTATCCACAAATGGAGAAAACTTGGAACAGTGGTGAACCTTCCCAGGAGTGGCCGGCCTACCAAAATTACTCCAAGAGCACAACGACGACTC
>NW_015659394.1:314-594 GCF_001515625.1 Sinocyclocheilus rhinocerous
AAAATGGTCTGCATGGCAGAGTTCCAAGACGAAAACCGCTGCTGACAAAAAAGAACACAATGGCTCGTCTCACATTTGCCAAAAAATATCTTGATTATCTCCAAGACTTTTGGGCAAATATTCTGTGGACTGATGCGACAAAAGATGAACTTTTTGGAAGGTGTGTGTCCCATTACATCTGGGGTAAAACCAACACAGCATTTCATACCAACAGTCAAACATGGTGGTGGTAGTGTGCTTTGCAGCTTCAGGACCTGGACGACTTGCCATAATTGATGGA
>NW_015659395.1:0-188 GCF_001515625.1 Sinocyclocheilus rhinocerous
GGTTGCCACAAGCCCGCTGGCCGCTCCTTCGTCAAATCCGCCGGCTGTGCCGTTTTCAAGCCCGCCGGCCGTTCCTCACTCTAGCCCGCCGTGTGTGATGCTGTGTTTCGTTGTGAAAGCGAAACTACTTTGTTTGGTCTTCCAAAAGAGGACACAACTTTTTGTTATTTTTTTTTTTTCGTGACTGC
>NW_015659395.1:817-882 GCF_001515625.1 Sinocyclocheilus rhinocerous
TTTTCAGAAAGGCGGGGCAGAGAGGAGAAACAATAATGTACATTATGTGGAAAATGTGTTTTTTG
>NW_015659396.1:0-1776 GCF_001515625.1 Sinocyclocheilus rhinocerous
TGGGTGGTAACTAGGGGGTTGCTAAGTGGTTACTAGGGCACTCAGTTTGTTCCTAGGGCATTCTGTGTGATTACTAGGTGGTTGCTAGGGTATTTTGTGTGTTCACTAAGAGGTCCCTAAGTGGTTGCTGGTCTAGAGTGTTCTGGGTGGTAACTAGGGGGTTGTAAAGTGGTTACTAGGGCACTCAGGTTGTTCCTAGGGCATTCTGTGTGGTTACTAGGAGGTTGCCAGGTGGTTGCTAGGGTATTTTATGTGTTCACTAAGAGATTCCTAAGTATTTTCTGGGCTAGAGTGTTCTGTGTGGTAACTAGGTGGTTGCTAGGGCAATTAGGTTGTTCCTAGGGTGTTTTTGGTGGTTACTAAGAGGTTGCCAGGTGGTTGTTAGGGTATTTTGTGTGTTTACTAAGAGGTTCCTAAGTGGTTGCTGGTCTAGAGTGTTCTGGGTGGTAACTAGGAGGTTGCCAGGTGGTTGCTAGGGCCATTTGCATACCCACTGAGTTACTTCACATTCTTCTATGCTGTTTCAGATTGAAGCATCTGCTGCAGACACACACCTGAGATCTTGGTGGTGGCCTGGGTGATGGCGGGCGGTCCGAAGCCCTTGTCGGTGCTGGCTCTGATGGTGAAGGAGTATGTGGAGCCGGGGTAGAGACCCAGAAACACATGGCTGGTTTCATTCCCCAGTTTAACCACCTTCCCGCTCTGGTTAGAGAGATCCAGCACTGGGTCGAAGGAGCTGACGGCTTTATACGAGATCTGCAGAAATGAGAATAACACAAACATCAACATTCATGTTAGAATCACACAAATGAATTTCAGTGTCGCCCAAACAAATGATTCAAGAAGTCCTTTGAGTTCCACCAAATTAGACTCCATTATATCCGAAATGCTTCAAGGCCCTTTTCAATTATCAGCCCGCCATAAATAAATAAAGAAATCAATAATAACGTCTGCACTTCTGATGGATCAGGGCAGGAATCTGAAAGGGAACGTGTCTTCTCCTCATATTTGGAGGGGTTTGTTCATTACGCTGAAGATGAGCGGCATTAATGAAGCGTTGTACTCGACACACTTTGATTTGTGACCTTTGATATCGAGATTTTCTATCACGAGCTGCTGTTTTTCATAACTTCACACTGCTATTAGATTTAAATTATTCCACGGACCCACTCTAAAACGAGAAACCGGGGATGTGTGAACATCCGACTGACGTCATCCAGTGCAAACGACGTTCCTGCAGTACATCGGTCAGGAACAGAGAATCTGAGGACGGGAAATCTCACTGGAAATTTACAAGAAGAACAGAATGTCTGGAATCAGAGAGAGAGAGAGGAAGGAGAGGAAGGATCAGGGTTCCCTTGATAAGAGGAAAAAAGCCCAAACTGTCCTTTTGATATCACGGCCCATCAGAGAGTCTCAGCTTCAGCTCTTTGATACTGTCAAATCAAAGGCAGGACGTCACTACGGGCTCACGGACAATTGAGTCTACGGTTAGTCCCGTCTGACTGCACGATCTGTAGAGCACACACACTCACACACACACACACACACATACACACTACATCAGCACATTCAAAGCAAAGTGTACATCTTGTGTTAAATTGGTTTGTCCTATTATATTATTTTAGTGTATTAACTTAATCATGAACACACTGGTTTGTAGTGCAAACAGTTTTAACGTTTACTGCACATTGTTATTCTTCTCGTTATTTCCCCGCAGTGGCTAATGAACCGGAAGTCTCGCACATTCACAGAAAACGGCTTACTTCTGCGTTG
>NW_015659396.1:2010-5344 GCF_001515625.1 Sinocyclocheilus rhinocerous
CACACACACACACACACACACACACGGGGAAGAGCTGGACTTTGGCAGTTCTTGTTTTTTTCTGGACTGATGGAACAACTAATTTCCAACCGTTTTCTCTAGTAACGGTTAACTATGAGATAACCTGTCACAGTCAAGATGCTCAAAACCGTGAAGAAAAGCTGAATCCTAAACCTCTGAAACAACTGAAACCCATTTACTAAAAATGAATTTTCTGATGTTTAAAACATTGGCAAGTGCAAAACTCACCACTGCTGGACTGAGGTGTTGTGGGTGGTTGCCAGGGCATTTTGTGTGGTTACTAGGAGGTTGCTAGAGTGTTCTGGGTGGTTACCAGGAGGTTGCTAGATGTATACATAGGCAATTTTTGTGGTTACTAGGAGGTTGCTAGAGTGTTTTGGGTGATTGCCAAGAGGTTGCTTGGCATTTTTGGTGTTACTAGGGGGTTGCTAGGTGGTTGCTAAGGCAAATTGTGTGGTTGCTAGGAGGTTCCTGGGCATTTTTGGGGTTACTATGGGGTTGCTAGAGTGTTCTGGGCAGTACTAGGAGGTTGCTAGGGCATTGGTGTGGTTACTAGGGGGTTGCTAGGCTGGCTGAGGAACATTAACGTAGAATGATGTGTGTGTGTGTGTGTGTGTTCACCTCATACTGAGTGATGATGCCGAAGGTCTGCGCCGGTTCTCTCCACTTCAGCAGGATCTTGTCCTCGTACACACTGGCTTGGATCGAATCCAGAGGAACTTCCCCCGGCACTGACAGGAAGTGACATCACAAACGATCAAAACACAGCAACAGCAGCAGCTCTTAATATACATACGACATTCTCCGTAGCTTTACTATTTAGTTAGATTTAACAAACGTTAAATGGATGTTCGGCAGCTAAAATGTCTCAAAGTTACCGGTTCATACTGAAAAGTTCAATATTTTCCATTGGTATTAATAAGTGAAGGTGTTTTATTACTAAAATGAGAACAAATGTTGGTTTTGAATCCTTAAATCCACAGAAATGCACACAATCCCCTCAGACGCACACGTTCTCTTACTCCAAACACGTCCGTGAGCGTGCGGGAGATTGTTTCTCGTTTGTTTCTCGTTTCATCCTCTCGCAGGAACGTTATTCACGTCTGTTTCACTTGACACAGACTCGGAGCGAGAACAAAAGAGCGCGTGTGTGTGTTTAACATCCAGTCGAGAAGCGGCCCAGGTGTCTAATTATTTATAAAGGTTGCCGATCTCTGGAAACAAACAAAAAAAAAAATCACGTTTATTCCCTCAGAAGTGCTCTGCTAATGGGGGACGTAATTAGACATTCAAGCTAAATGTCAGCGATTTACGAAAGATGCAGCGGAGCATTTGAGCAGCTCGTTCACGGATAGAACGAACTCTTCATCTGTATACAGACACATTACAGTGCTGAGGATGGTTCTTCAGATTTAGCAAAGAAGCCTCTTCTGATCAAGAACCTTTTGTGTCTGTTTCAGGTTAATGAGGTGCTATATGGTTCTCTGTGGATTAATAAAGTCAATAAAATAAAGTCTTGATGTTTCAGAGGATCTTCAGATCAGTGGTTTTTGGGACGTAGAGGCTTATCTAAAGAACTAGAGAACAGAAAGCTGATAAAAATGGGTAAATGGGTCTTGGTCATATTTTACATTACAAAAAACACTCAAATTACATAAATATATACAATTTATTTTTTTTAAAGTCACAAAAATTATACATAAAATTACTTACGAATGTATTTATTTGGAATATATAGACTAAAAATATATATACTTTTTAGAGTAAAACTAATGTATATATAATGTATGCAAGTAATATGTATATCAGTGTTATTTATATATTTTAATTTAAACCTTTGTTGTGTTTGTAATTTTTAGTAGATTTTTATGTCTATATAGTTTATTTCAGTTTTAGTTTTTAATTTTTATTCTTTTTTTTTTTTGCGTGTATTTGAGATTTTTAGTTTTTTTTACATGTCTATTAGCGGTGTAACGATACACGTATTCGTATTGAACCGTTCGGTACGAGGCTTTCGGTTCGGTGCGCATTACAAACCGAACGATTCGTTGGACTAATCCTATTACATTTGGAAAATAAAACAGCTTAAAGTGTGTGAAATATAATGTTCTCAGTGCCACTGCGCTCAACAAGGAGCCTAAACGACGTAACAGGCAACATGCTGTCTGCCCCGCGATAACCTCCTCTTGCTGGGATGCGTCTAAAGACAACGATCTTGTATCGACGATATCCAGAGATATTGTCAAAAACAGCAATTATTGGCTACATCCAATTAATGTAGGCATGTTACATTCTTATTTTTATTAGGCCTATTATTATTATTATTATGAAGTTACTTTTATTATTAAATTAAGATTATACAATTAATTTGCCCCGCAATAATTACCAAATAACTGATGTGCTGCGAGGATAACAAAAGATTAGGCTATATATTTCTCCTCAATTAAAATGTTTTTAAAAAAGGTATTTTAAAACAGGTCTATACAATGAAATATAGGCCTATGATTAAAATATGAACACTTCCGTCATCAATAAAAATCAATGAAATAAAAAGCTGTTATTTCAAGCACCGACTTTCAAAAACAGCCTGTTTAACACGAAATATGTTTCTTCTCATTTTTTTTCACTATGTAGTATTAGAAATAGTTATGTACCGTTATCAGCATATGTTGAAGTAGATTCGTCTCGTTGTCTCTGAGAGAACATGCGGCGTCAGATGCAGAAAGCTCCGTCATTACACCCTCATTCCGTTTTTACTTTCACTTTCTGCATATAGTGAATTGACTGACATTAAGACGTTCACTGGTGTAACTCTTGCGCAAAGTTTGCACGTTGCTTTTGTGTGATATCCATTGGCTCGCCTTCATGGTTTAAAACAGAAAAATGTCCAACATTGCGACATAACCAATTACCCCCCACCATCCGGATCGAAAATGTACCGAACCGTGACACCAGTGTGTCCTATCGAACCGAACCGTGAATTTTGTGAACCGTTACACCCCTAATGTCTATATAGTGTTTATTAATTGTATTACATATATTATATTATATATTACATACAATAACTGTTTTATATACAGTTTTAGTTATTTAAGAACATCTAGTTAAACCATATTAGAAATATTGCCTTGGCAAATAGCTTAAATAAAACGTTAATTTTATTTTATTTTATTTTATTTTATTTTAAGGCATAATAATATAATTATTTTAATTTCAAATAACAAAAATGTTTAGTTTTTTAATTGTTAATATTCACCAAATCAGTATATTACAATAAGCCAAACCCTTTATGTATATGTATATGTATATATAT
>NW_015659396.1:5368-8952 GCF_001515625.1 Sinocyclocheilus rhinocerous
AATTCTGAGTTTATATCTTGTAATTCTGAGTTTATATCTTGTAATTCTGAGTTTATATATCACAATTAAAATTTTTGTCTTGTAATTCTGAGTTTATATATCACAATTTTATTTTTTTGTCTTGTAATTCAGTTTATATATCACAATTTTATTTTTTTTCTTGCAATTCTGAGTTTATATCTCACAATTTCATTTATTTTCTTGTATTTCCGAGTTTATACCTCACATTTTTTTCTTGTAATTCTGAGTTTATACCTCACAAATTTTTTTCTTGTAATTCTGAGTTTAGATCTCACAATTGTATTTTATTTTTCTTGTAATTCTGAGTGTATATATATATCACAATTGTATTTATTTTCCCATGCAATTCTGAGTTTATATATCACAATTCTGACTTTTTTTTTCTTGCCATTGATTCAGAATTCAGAATTGCGAGATTAAAGCTTGCAATTGTGGGGGGGAAAGTCAGAATTATGATTTGTGCTCTACATTCCAAGTCCATCTGAAGTCAAATGAAGATTTGTGAAGAACAGATGTTGTTATGCATCGTTATGGCATTTTTTATTCACTGTTGTGAGAGCTGTGTGAAGATTCATTGTGTTTATGTACAAAGTCAGTCAGTCACAGTCAGAGGTTTGGAGTGAATGAAGACCGAGTGATGATTACGGGTGAACTGTCCCTTTAAACAGATACACATGAACTGATTTCTGATTGTGTGGCTCATGGACTGGAATCAGAACCCTGATCCCGTTTCTGCGGGTCTGGAAACACGAGAGCGGCTCCTATCATCCTCCAGGATCAAAGCAGCAATCAGAGCAGAAGAGCAGATGAAAGAAAACATCTCAGACTCCATCTAATACAGCAGAAATAAGACGAGCATCACAGAACAGTCCAGAGACATCGGATCAACATCTGCTCAATGCATATCAAACACACACACACACACACTCACACACTCACACACTCGCACACACGTGTGCTCATAACAACTGACCAACTGCTTTAGTTCCTCCTTTGTAAGTTGCTTTGGATGAAAGAGCCTGCTAAATAAATACACCTTGCAGAATATGCAAAATAAAAATAATATAAAAACAAAATAAGAAGCATCTTAAAAATGGCTTGTTTTTTGTTGTTGTTTTTTTAGTACTGTCCTGAATGCTGTATTTTAAGAAACACTTATATTTCGACTTATATTTCAAAGGGACAATACATGCAATTAATGTGCATATTAAAGTGCATTTCCCACATTTACAGTTTCACTTTAAATACATTTGTTTATGCTTGGTGTTTATAATAAATATTGTTCATGATGAATGCAACTACAATTTCTTTGTTTTATACTTCTGAATACGGTTAAATTTAAAGGATTTGTTGTGAAGTGAGGAACTGAAACACGTTTAAAGTATTTTTATTGTTAGTAAAGGTTTTTTATTTATTTATTCAGTATTTTAGATTATTTCTAAATGTAATAATAAAATGTGACTTTAACTGTTTTTTCGTCTCAACAATTTAGCAATTTTGACCCAGTGCAACTTATAGTCAGTTGTGACTAATTTTCTGGAAAATACGGTAATCTATTTGACATAACAGATGTTTGCATAAAATAATAGCTGAATTTACATAAATGACCCGGTTTAAATGTTTGCATGAGCTTGATTCTTCAGACTGTGATGATGATCCAGACATGAAGAACCAAGAAGATGGAAATGTTTGAACAGGATGATGGAGGTAAATTGTCATTTTGTCTTCAGGAAAACATGTGAATACTTTTAAGTCGCTTCTGAAGGGCAGCAGTGAATGAAATCAGAAGATCTCTGTCTCTCTCTGGATGGAGTTAAAGGCTTCAGCACACACTAATAGGATCAATTTCCATTCTCACTTAAATCTGAAGTCCATTTCTCTGGAACTTAACATTTTCCCACCTATTAGATCCAGAAAGCGCTCAATTTCCCCTTCCTAGCTACATAAAAAGAAAAAAAAAATTATTAGTTAAAATTTATAGCTATTTTGTTAGTAAGTGCATCTGCACAAAAAAATATAAAATAAATTTAATTAAATCAATGAATTAATGAATAAATAAATACATACAGCTGAAAAGGCCATTTTTACTCTGAAGATTTGTTTTTCAAGTGTAACATCCTTTTAAATCTGCAAGGTTTGGAAAACTCTGCAAAAACCTTTGGGTTTTCATTTTTGGATTTACAATAATCAATACATTTAATCAATTTGCTTAAGCCATCTTTAGCAGAATCACTATGCCAGACAACCAGCACTAAACCAGCAAAATCATCCTTCTGAAGAAACTGATCTGCTTCACAAAGTGTTCAAAGAGTCTGAACGTTAGTTTTATATGAAATAACCCTCACTGACCAGCAGCATCTGAGCAGTAAAGCTAACACACAGTCCAGACAGACGAGACGCGCTGATGCGAACAACACAGTCATTAATAAAGTGTTCGTCTCAAGGCCAGACGCCAAGCTATAAAACACATTCAGACTCTAAATTCAACACTTTTACATGCATCCGGAACTCTTCTCTGAAGATCTTTGCGATTTTAGTTGTTTTGATGAACCAAGAAGAACGGGTCATTCTGATTATAAAACTAACACTTTACTTGAAGCCTTTATGCATAATGCATTATTATAAACGTATGATTTAATGCATGATATCTTTTCATAAATTATTGCAACCAAAGTTAAAATGCATTATAATATTTCTAGATTCCTTATTAAATCTGGTTGCTTGTCATGTGTTTTAATGCACTGAAGATCATGCAATAATGAATAGACAAGTATTATAACTGTGGTTCCAATTATTCAAGAGATCACTGAATGCATTATAAGGTGCATTAATTAATGCATTAAAATACTCTTTATAATGCATTACATATAAAGGCTTCAAGTGTTACCAGATTAATAAATGCAAGCATGATTTTACCGCAGTAAATGCCCAGCCTCGAGTGGCTCATCGCCGTATTGTTCAATGACAGACACTCTGAATGTTTCAGAAGAATGAAAGGTCGTCTCAGATGTTTGCATGTTCCTCTGTGAAGCTCGTCCTTGACTGTTTAGACCTGACAGCCGAACGCTCGCTAAATGATTAAATGCAAATGGAAGGAAGTCAGATAAAAACAGAACGCACGCACGCATTGCAGAGGACAAACCGCAGAGACGGAGCAAACGTGACGGAAACGCTCTGAATGAAGTTTAGCGTCTCGGATGCATTTCATCATTTATTCACAACACCAATAAGCATTGGACAAAAATGACATTTGGAAAGGTCAGACGCATGAGAAACAGCTGAGCACGCAGTTTAAGAATCAGTCTGTCTTATTCGGACAAATCACAGACATCATCATCATACTGAAGAACACTGATGGACTGCATGAACGCACGCTCAACATCAACATTATTCACTATATATTCTTCATATTAGAAGCTTCCATAACAGCTTTAGAGCTGGTATATATAAAGTGTGAGTGTGTGTGTGTGTGTGTGTGTGTGTGAGAGAGAGAGAGAGAGAGAGTGTGTGTGTGTGTGTGTGTGAGTGTGTGTGTGAGAGAGTGAGAGAGAGAGTGTGTGTGT
>NW_015659396.1:10388-11246 GCF_001515625.1 Sinocyclocheilus rhinocerous
TGTGTGTGTGTGTGAGTGTGAGTGTGAGTGTGAGTGTGTGTGTGAGTGTGTGTGTGTGTGTGTGTGTATTTATGAATGCATGCT
The DNA here is from genome assembly GCF_001515625.1 of Sinocyclocheilus rhinocerous. NCBI lineage: Eukaryota > Metazoa > Chordata > Actinopteri > Cypriniformes > Cyprinidae > Sinocyclocheilus > Sinocyclocheilus rhinocerous. The sequence continues at coordinate 10,473 of NW_015659396.1, forward strand.
CACGTACGCCTTAGAGAACGAGTGACGGGTAAAAAGACGGCTTGAACTCTAATTCTCGGAGGTCGATATGAGACCAACATGGCCACATTTATCCTATTCACAATTTTCTAAGTTCAGCAAATGATTTTTAAAAATATGACATTGATTTTTGTGCTTTACAAAAGGAAAAATGCAGGAACAGCGTGTGAATCAAGTTCAGCTTTAAAAGCTATTGATTTTTTGGACAATTGGCTGTACACACAGAACGATTTCTGAGATTATTTAAGAAAGCGTCTGAAATGTGACCCGCGAGCTCTAGTGCACCATTATTCAAGTGCTCTTATTTCCAGACATTTCCTCCCTATTGATGTGAAAACCACTTAAGAATGAGGAGGAGATGAATGTGAGACGAGACAAACAGAACTCCAACAGTTACACGATCAGCATCAATATTCTTTAAAAGTCTCCTGAATCACTTTCAAAACACATGCTGTAAGGAAACTGACTGACAAAACAAACAAACAAACAACAAAAATGAGAAACTGGCTGAAAAATAAACTCTACGTAATCGCTGTTTTCTTCAGATTTATTTATTATTTATTTTGTGTTAAAGGAATACTTCAGCCAAAAATTTAAATGTGCTGTAAATGTGCTCACCATCAGATCATCTGAGATCAGGATGAGTTTGTTTCTTCATCAGGTTTGGAGAAATGTAGCACTGCATCAGTGTCTCAGCAATGGATGCTCTGCAGTGAATGGGTGCCGTCAGAATGTGAGTCCAAACAGCTGATAAAA
>NW_015659396.1:11470-20338 GCF_001515625.1 Sinocyclocheilus rhinocerous
TTAACGAAAAAGTACTGAAAATGAAAAATTAGGATGATTAGGATGAGTTTGTTTCTTCATCAGGTTTGTAGAAATGTAGCACTGCATCAGTGTCTCAGCAATGGATGCTCTGCAGTGAATGGGTGCCGTCAGAATGAGAGTCCAAACAGCTGATAAAAACATCACAATAATCCACAAGTAATCCACAGCACTCCAGTCCATCAGTTAACATCTGGAGAAGACAAAAGCTGAAACAAATCCAGCATTAAGACGCTTTTAACTCAAAAATGAGTCTATAATAACGCTTCCTCCAGTGAAAAAGTGTTCTGGTGTGAATCAGGAGAGAAATCTGCACAGATCAAGCAGTGTTTAAACAGCTCTAAACACATATGTGGCTGGATTTTGATGTGAGAGACAACTGGAGATTGGCATGAGAAAGCATTATTATGGATTATGGACTCATAATTTAGTTAAAAACATCTTATTTGTTTCAGCTTTTGTCTTCTCCAGATGTTAACTGATGGACTGGAGTGCTGTGGATTACTTGTGGATTATTGTGATGTTTTTATCAGCTGTTTGGACTCTCATTCTGACGGCACCCATTCACTGCAGAGCATCCATTGCTGAGACACTGATGCAATGCTACATTTCTACAAACCTGATGAAGAAACAAACTCATCCTAATCTTGGATGGACTGAGGATGAGTAGATTTTCAGCACATGTTCTTTTTGGGTGAACTATTGCTTTAAATAATTTCAGAATGTTTTTAATACTGAAGGCTGAAATGAAGTGAACGAGAGCTGATGGACGTCTGAAGGCTCCTTCACATGTGTTTGCTGCCGTTTAAAGAGTGTCATGCAGAAAATAGAGCTTTAAAATCCCTCTATTTGCGTAACTATCAGAGGCCCACAGTGACGGGGACGAGTCCGAGCGGGACGGGAAAATCCTCACACACACACACACACACACACACACACACAGTGAAAATCTGTGAATGCCACCCAAACTTAACGGTGAATGCGAGACAGAGACACGTCATCAGTGTGTTAAACAGCGTCAGTCATGGAGAAAACACCTCAGCAATGACTGAATCAGGACGAGAAAACGTGCCACACACAACCATAAAAACACACACAGGCTCAACACAACTGTAAAAATGACCCTGATCTAACTGGTTAACTTTTTAACTGTTTTTTATATTTCTTATTTTTCCTTATTTATTTCACAAATCAAACAATTTAGTGAAAAAACACAAGTAGAAAAAGCTAATTGTCAGCGGAGTGAGAAAAACTGCACCTGTTATAAAACGTTCTGATGCTTTTGCTGGAAAATGAAACAAAAACTGAGCAAGAAAACACCTTCAGATTTACTGTGAGGAAACAAACATCTCACCCAACCTCCTCAATGCTTCTCAAATACAGTAACAGTGCGTGATGTAAAGCTGAAACCTGCTTCTCAGCTGCGTCTCATGTGTTGAACTGTGAACGTGAGCCGTGAGAGAGCAAACACGAGCACATGAACACACTGTACGGAAGGCTAAATGACGCTCGGCCTCTCTCACCAGCGGCTAATTGAATCATTTCAGCGTGACATTTAGATGGAACTATTAGCGGCTCTTTATCATTACAGCTTGACATTTAAATAATGTTTTCTAAATTATCAGCACATTATCGGCTCCTGTTCATCCTAATGGCTCATTCACATCACCTTTATCATGAAAATAGACGACATGATTGCACGACACCAGACCAGACATGACGAGACAATGAGAGAAGTGTGTGGGTGTGTATATTACATTATAAATGACCATTTGTAGCTATAAAGTATAAAATTATATGTATATGTACACATCCAAACTTACCTTAAATATTTGGGTCTGTATGATTTTTTTAATATTTAAAAAAAAAAAAGTATCTTCTGCTCACCAAGGCTGCATTTATTTGATTAGGCATACAGAAAAACATTAATACTGATATAATATTAATTAAATCAAAATGAGGGAATGAATTAGTACAAAGTGGCCATGATAAAATAAAATTCCTGGCCACAATAAATATATTTTTGTTGGCATGTCATGTGCGGTTTTGTACATCACCCATCTTATTTTCGTTAATAAAAGTTCGCTGTTTAATATAAACAAGTGTGTCACTGTACTATTTTATTGTTGTAAGAATAATAATGAATCCACCCTTTTCAAGCATTGGTCAAGCATCGTAACACAAAATAAAGAATCATAAAGCATCATAGAGCTTCATAACACAACATACAGTAAAGCATTGTTATGCATCATAATGCAACAAAGAATTGTAACGCAACATAAAGCATCATAAACATTGTAATGCAATCTAAAGCTTTGTAACACTTCATAATGCAACAAAGCATTGTAACGCACTGTAACGCAACATAAAGCATCATAATGCACTATCAAACATTGTAACGCAACATAAAGCATCATAAAATATTGTTATGCATCATAAAGCAACATGAAGCATTGTAAAGCAGCATAAAGCATCGTAACACACTATAAAGCATGATAATGCAACAAAGCATCATAAAGCATTGTAATGCAACCTAAAGCTTTGTAACGCACTGTAACGCAACAAAGCATCAAAGTATCGTTATATATCATAAAGCATCATGAAGCATTGTAACGCAGCATAAAGCATCGTAACGCAACAAAGCATTATAATGCATTGTAATGCAACCTAAAACTTTGTAACGCTTCAAAATGCAACAAAGCGTTGTAACGCACTGTAACGCAACATAAAGCATCATTAAGCATCATATTGCAGCATAAAGCATCATAAAGCATTGTAACTCAGCATAAAGCATCGTAACAGCATAAAGCATCGTAACACAACAAAGCATCATAATGCATTGTAATGCAACCTAAAGCTTTGTAACGCTTTATAATGCAACAAAGCGTTGTAACGCACTGTAACACAACATAAAGCATAATAAAGCATCATAATGCAACAAAGCATCACTGAGCATCATAACACAATTATTAATTTAAGTTCTCTATTTAATATAAGCAGGTTTGTCACTGTACTTTCAAGCATTGGTTTTGTTCAAAGAAAAGGAAAGATCCAACCTTAAAGATCAAAGTAAGTGCTACAAATCCTGAAAAAAATCTTGTAAAATGTGCGGTGTAATCTGCAATATCAATGCTGTCACACATTTATTAATGGGTTCATTAATTTCCTCACCATGGCATCACTATTTGGAGTTTGTCAGCTCTGGTCAATGTCTGCTTTCATCGTATAGAAAAGAGTAAATGATGAGTTTTGTTTTCCTGTCGAATCATTCCCAGCTAAAGTCTGCTGAGGTCAGTTGGTCTGATTGGTGTGATTTTACACTCAGATATCGCTTTATCATTTGCATCTCGACTCGCTCTGATCGCACTTGTTACAGTGAGAGTTTTCACACAGTCACTGATAATGTGATCTGCTCTGTCTGAAGGTGATTTCTTCTTCATTCTCTGTCTCGCGTCTCTCTCGATCTCAGTCACTGATGGTCTGATGGATGTAGTGACGGATGCAGCGGATCGCTCCTCACACTAGTTAAGGTAACGCAGCTCTTCTAGCAGGCGGTTTAATGAGATCGGCGGTGCGACCTGTCGAGTTCAATCTGATTTGTTAGACTGACGTGTCGATCTGCTCATGAAGATCAGGAGGTCGAAGGGTCGCGCTTTGATATGAAGGGAAGCGGGTCGTTCCCCGTGAACCCAATCACTAGAGAGATGGTGTTACCGTGGCAACCGAGCGCGGGATCAATGCTCAGTGTTCTGCTGGAGTCTGTGTTTGGGATGGAGATGAGAGAGAGTGTGAGGTATTTAGTGTCTATCCCATCAACCCTTCAGCAGCTGAGAGTCAATGCCAAATCTAATGCTCACTGCCCTCAAAACAACTTCTTACTTATACAACCAACCACTATCAGCCAAGTGTTTTTTTTTCTGAAGGAAATTATAACTTTTATTCATCAAGTACTCATTAAACTGATCAAAAGTGACAGTAAAGACATTTATGTTATTTCACACATGTTTTAATAAAACAAGGGAATTAACTTTTAATGCATGGCCACAAATTTTATTCAAATTAGGAAACAAATTAATAAGTTATGGGAGCAATATATATATATATATATATATATATAACACAAAAGAAAAGAAGAAAAGACTTTAAAAGAAATGCTTAGTTTGTGGTTCATCATAATTTTTAATGAAAACACAGCCACAATAAAACAAACAAAGACAAACTCACTTATATTAAATATAAAATAGGTGCTTTTGCTTTTGCTTTGACTCCAAATCCAGTCATCTTTCCTGACACCATTCACGTGATTTGACTGTATGGAACAGACGCTTTCAGATTAGAATTGTAGCGTCTGTGAACAACTGAAATAAATAGCTTTTATTTCTGTAAAAAAAAGCAAAACAGCTGTTTAACACATAATGCTTTGTAACGCATCATGACGCATCATATAGTATCATGGCACGTCATAACGCATCATAAAGTGTCATAATGTATCATAATGCATAACACATTATAATGCATCATAACGCATCATAACTCATCGTAATGCATCATAAAGCATCAAAACGCATCATGACACATATCGCATAATGCATCATAATCCATAATGCATAATCCGTTAATCATCATAATGCATCATAGCACATCATAATGCATAATGCTTTCAGATTAGAATTGTAGCGTCCTTGAACTAAATAGTTTTTATTTCTATAAATAAGCAAAACAGTGGTATAACGCATTATAATGCATAAATCATCATAATGCATAACGCATCATAAAGTATCATGACGTGTCATAACGCATCAGCGCATCATTAAGCATAATGTATCACAAAGCATCATGACGCATAATGCATCATAAATCATCAAAATGCATCATAAATCATCAAAATGCATCATGACGCATCATAACGCATAATGCATCATAATCCAAAATGCATAATCCATAACGCACCACAACACATCATAAAAGCAATATAATGCATCATAACAGTCATCCATATGAGTCATGTGCTATGTTAAAGCTCTTCTGGACTCTGTGATGCTCTTAGTGAGAAACCGGCCGACATTCACGCTGATTCTCTCTGAAAGTCAAATGAATCGAGAAGATTTGAGGAAGTAAGAGTGAAAGTAAATGCTGACAGAATGAGCTCTCCCGTCTGCTGTGTAACAGGGGTTTTCTCAGTTTGGCTGAAGGTTTGGGTCTAATGAAACATGTTTTCTCTGCGTGATTCATCTGACAGCACATATATTATGACTGACGGATATGGAGAGAGATGAGTTTACAAACAGCCTGCAAAGTGCTGAAGCTGATACATATATAAATAAATTGAAATATAGTATAAAAAATTATCAAATTTATAGTATGAAAAAGTACAAAAATATATATTTTAAAACTAATTTTAAGTATAAAAACCTTAAAATATACTATAAAATATAAATACAGTATAAAACATTATGAAAATTATAGTATTAAAAAAATACAAAAAGTATATTTATAAGTAAAACTATAAGAATGAAAAGCTTAAAATACACTAAAAATATAAATATAAAAAAATAAAAAAATGAATACAGTATAAATCATTTTGAAAGTTATAGTATGGAAAAGTGCAAAAAGTATATTTTGAAAAGAAATTAAAGTCTAAAAAGCTTTAAAATTAGTCTAAAAAGCTTAAAATATACTATAAAACATCATAATATATGTATACACACACACACACTATAGCAGCAGTATTTGTGTGTAATTTCGGAGCAGCTCTCAAAGTTATCAGAGATTGTATTTTGTCCTGTGCACAGGTAGATTTATTCACTAGTTTTAAGTAAAAACAGTCAGGAAAAAAAAGAAATAAGAAAAAGAATAAAAAATTAAAAAAATTAAATTAAAAGAGAAAAAAATCTAATAAAAGAAAATATGAAAGAAAACAGAGTAAGGAAGAAAGAAAAGAATAAATAATAAAAGAAAGTAAGTTTTCATTGATCATAAAATCATTTGTTTGTGTGTGTGAGAGATCAAACCTCGCATCCCATGATGCATCACACCAAGTTTGTCCTCAATGGTTCTCATGTGAGGCGTCAGGTTTGAGGGAACATTAATATGCTGATTAATGTCAAGTAATTTCTGTTTCTCACACAAAGGATCATATCAGAGCGAGAACAGGAACTTCTGTCGTGATGCTTCAGTGGCAGAAGAAAGACAGAAGAGAGTTTGCAGTGTGCCACGGATGTTTCTGTGAAGACGATCATGCAGTTCAGCAGAGAAACATCTGCTCACAGCTGGAGCTTCACATGAGACAGCAGACACAGACTGATGCTGAATAAACACTCTCTTACAGATGCTCACAATCGCTCGCTTCTCTCCCCGTGACAAAAGACTGGAGCGTTCAGTGCGTCTGAACTCCAGCGGCCCGAACGACCTCGTGAACTGAACATCTCTATTCTATCAGACGGACAAACCATCGCTCCGCTCGTGACGACTGGAGAAACATCATCGCACACATATCCAAGTCTAAAAGTTTCTAGTACAGCATAAAACATTAGGAACGTTATAGTATAAATAAATTTCATTTAAAAAAACAAATACAGCAATAAACATTATGAAAGTTATAGTATAAATAAGTATAATAAAAATATATTTATTTATTTATATATATACTGTATACATATATTTATATATATACATACATACACACACACACACACACACACACAGACACACACACACACACACAGACACACACACACACACACAGACACACACACACACACACAGACACACACACACACACACAGACACACACACACACACACAGACACACACACACACACACAGACACACACACACACACACAGACACACACACACACACACAGACACACACACACACACACAGACACACACACACACACACAGACACACACACACACACACAGACACACACACACACACACAGACACACACACACACACACAGACACACACACACACACACAGACACACACACACACACACAGACACACACACACACACACAGACACACACACACACACACACACACACACACACTCACACACACACACACACACTCACACATACACACACGCACGCACGCACACGCACACTCACACACACACACACACACTCACACATATATATATATTAATAATAATTTTAAAACAGTATAAAGTATAAGTATAAAGGATTTGAAATATAGTATAAAACATTATAAAATGTATAGTATGAAAAAGTACAAAAATATATTTTAAAACTAATTTTAAGTATAAAAACCTTAAAATATACTATAAAAATATAAATACAGTATAAAACATTATGAAAATTATGGTATTAAAAAATACAAAAGTATATTTATAAGTAAAACTATAAGAATGAAAAGATTAAAATAAAAAAATATAAAAAATATAAATATAAAAAATTAAAATATAAAACAAAATTAATACAGTATAAAACATTATGAAAGTTATAGTATGGAAAAGTGCAAAAGGCATATTTTTAAAAGCTTCAAATATACTATAAAACATCATAATACACACACACACTATAGCAGCAGTATTTGTGTGTAATTTCGGAGCAGCTCTCAAAGTGATCAGAGATTGTATTTTGTCTTGTGCACAGGTAGATTTATTCACTAGTTTCAAAAAGTTTTAAAAACGGTCAGCGCAGCTTTTATTAAAGCTCTTTGAGAGGAAAAAGCACGCAATCAGAGGGAAGCTTTGCATTCAGACGAACGTCTTTGTGCGGCTGACGAAACAATAACGCACAGAAACGATAAGCCTGCATACCTCCCACAAAATAATTCACTTTCAAGGCTACAACTAATTTTTCTCTGTACATCTGTGTTTCTTTGTCGCTGGACTTCCATTAAGCTCAGCAAAGAGGGAACAAAGACAGGAGAAAAATCCCACGAGTCTGACAGACAAACACTCGTTTCTGCATCCGCCGCTGCGCTGAAACACATTTGTTAAACATGTAAAGCACGACTGATGGCTGTCGGGCCCAAGCTGTCATTAAGGAGCTTAAACAGAGCAGTGCGTCAGGCATTAGGCTAATTAACGGACTAATGAACGGCCTGCTAGTGCAGGTGAACGGCTGATGCGTCCAGACAGAAGATCAGATGCTGATGAAGCTCGTTTTGTGCAAATCAAGCTTTTACACAAAGATGAAGAGATCATTGACATCTAAAATCTAAGATTCTCAGCTCAAACCTTATATTCAAGCGGAGCAGACTGAAATATGATTATGTATTTTTCATGATTGCACTCTTAAAAATAACGCTTCATTATTGGCATCTGTTGGTTCAAGATACTATTAGAGTTTTTATTAATATTTAGTTTTTTATTAATATTTTATTATAGTTTTTGTTAAAATATAAAAATTTTATTTTTATATTTTCCATTTTTGTTTTAATTTTAGTTAAAGTTTTAGTAATTTTGTTGTCTGCTTTTTATTAGTTTTCTTAATAAGTAGTTTTCAACACACATACAGTTTTATTGACGTACTATTGTAGTTTTTCTTAATATTTTGAATTAGTTTTTAATTTTAGATGATATGTTTGCATTTTAATTTCAGTTTACGTTTAATTTTAGTAATGTAATATTGTTTATTTATTGTTAATATTGTTGTTTAGTACATTTTTGTTTTTAGTAATATTTTGTTTTCATTTTAGTTAATGTTTATTTTAACGGCTGTAGAAATCCTACTAATATTATGAGTGCACCTTAGGATTATAAAATAACAAAAATGCAGTTCACGACCCCTCTTAACCCACACACACACACACACACTCTCTCTCTCTATCTCACACACACACACACACACACACACACACACACACACACACA
>NW_015659396.1:20719-27474 GCF_001515625.1 Sinocyclocheilus rhinocerous
ACGCACACACACACACACACACACACGTCAGGTCAGACAGTACGCCGCCGCGAGCCGCATCTCTTCTCCACTAAACTCAAACACACTTAACATCATATATCTAAATATACTCATATTCAAGATACAGGCTGTGAAAAACAAGTCTTAAAGGGACAGCTCACCCAACAATTATCATCATTTACTCGTTTTTATGTTGTTCCAAACCTGTATTTGAAGAATGTTGGTTCTCAAACGGTTTCGGCTCCCATTGACTTCCATTATATGGACAAAAACACAACGGGAACTGAAACTGTTTGGTTCCCAACATTTTTCTAAATAACTTATTTTATGTTCCACAGAAGAAAGAAACTCATAGAGGTTTGGAGTGACATTAGGGAGAGTACATGATGACAGACTGTCCCTTTAATATCCGACACAGAGTTTCTTCTTTCTTTGGTTATATCAGCATTTATCAGAAACAACATCCAAGATGATCGCGGTTACCTGCGCATTTGGTGCGGGCTCTCAGCGGCGGCCCCGGGGCCCCGGTTCCTCCCTCCAGGGGCCGCGTCAGCAGCACGCTGATCTCGTACTCCGTGTCGGGGTCCAGATGGCCGATCTTGTGCGAGGTTTTATCGACGGGCTGCAGGTCGTACATGGTGCCGGAGACGGTGCGGTACTCCACCTCGCGGTTGATGATGGGCCCGTCTCCGTTGATGGAGTTCGCATTGAGCTGGATCCAGAGATATGTGGCCCCGACCGCCATGAGCTGAGGAGGAGCGATGGGAACCGGCGGCTCTGAGAGAACAGACAGGACATTTAACATGAATAACAGTGGAATTACAGCAAAACATCAGCCGTTTAAACTCCAAACCAAGAGTTTATAATCCATAATAACACTTCCTCCAGTGAAAAAGTGCATCTGCTGTTGTCTCTCACATCAAAATCCAGCCACATATTTGTTTAGACCAGAACACTTTTTCACTGGAGAAAGCGTTATTATGGATTATGAACTCTATGTATTTGAGTTAAAAGCGTCTTAATGCTGGATTTGTTTCAGCTTTTGTCTTCTCCAGATGTTAACTGATGGACTGGAGTGCTGTGGATTACTTGTGGATTATTGTGATGTTTTTATCAGCTGTTTGGACTCTCATTCTGACGGCACCCATTCACTGCAGAGCATCCATTGCTGAGACACTGATGCAATGCTGCATTTCTACAAACCTGATGAAGAAACAAACTCATCCTGATCTCAGATGATCTGAGGATGAGCACATTTTCAGCACATGTTCATGTTTGGCTGAACTATCGCTTTAAGATATTAATAGTTTTCTGAAAAGTGAATCAAAATGAAATGAGTTTATCATATCTGCCAGTGGGGCCAGAAAAATTAAAACTTAATTCAAAAAGAAAAAAACTGTTATTTTTCTGACCCACCTGACAGAGTTTTTTCTTGTTTTCAGCAAAAACTCACTAATTTTTGATGCATTTCTCAAAAAACAAGTCATTTTGCATCTCCTCTTGATTTAAGAATGTTTAGATATTTGTGCTGGAAAACAAGACAAAAATCTGAGTATGAAAATAATTATTAGCAGTGTGACAGTTTTCAAAATCTTTTGCATGTGCAATAACTGTATCTTCTTTCTTTTCTTTTTTTTCAAAACAAAATGTCACATTGCTGTTTTTATCAGCTCGTGTCTTTAAAACAGAAATAACTGAGAATGTCAGCACGTTCTCCTGAATGAGCCTCTCTCCATCTAATGCTGGAAGGACTCAGCGATTCATGTGAATCATCTCTCAAGAGTCCTCCAGAGTCTTTTTGTGCAGCGAAATAAATATAGCACCACTGTGATTCATTTCTATAATTTAATATCAATCAATAAATAAAATAATTTCTGTATATCAAACTGTAACTCATGATTCTAGCAGCGCTGAGATCAGTAGTTTGATTCCTCGCCAATGCATGAACCGAAGAAAATCTACAGCTTGTATGCACTATAAGTCATATGGATAAAACCATCTGCCAAATGTATATTTATATTAATTTACATGTTAGTCATAGTGTAAACTGTGTAGTGTACATTTCAAAAAGACCAGAAGTTCTTTTTTTTTTTGCCAGATATAGACTGCTTTATACTTTCTAAATACTTTCTACTTATTTTTAAAATAAATTACATATAGTCAAATAAATCTATAAAAAGACAAAAATCTGTCATAAAAAAAAAAAGGTAGATGCCCTTTTATAAACAACAGCATCTTGTTCACACTGAGTGCAGATAATCATAATAATAATAATAATAAATCAGATTTATAGTGTGTGAGTTTGATATTGTTTGCGGTTGGTCTGATATGAGTATTGATGAAGACATGAAACTGATCACACGCTCTCGTCTACAGAGTCTCACGCCTGCGGCGCCAGCAGCTGAAATACAGACACCGACAGAATATGAGCTGAGGAATAAAAGATCAGCGTTCATATTTACTGCAGAGACGCACGAATCAGTCAGACGAGACAAACACAACGGAATGAAGAAACATTGTGATTTTTATTGTGTATTTTTTATGTTTTAAAAATGTTTTAATCTAATTAATTACACAATATGCTGATTAATTAATCAAATTAATCTCGTGTGCCGATTAATTAAAGTCATTATTAAAGATAATTGAAAGTCATTAGGCCTATTGTGGTAAATTAGAAAAGCACTGAATAGACATTGCAACAAAAAAAAAAGTAGCTTAAGAAAGAAATATTTTGATTCAACATACAAAAACATAAATATACTGTATTATATATTATAATTACTACTCTAAATATAAAACAAAAAGAGCCAGTAGGTGGCGGCAAATCGCTGTTTTAATGAGTGAGCCATTTAGTCATTCATTCAACCGATTCGTTCAAACAGCTGATTCATTCAGAAGCAAAGCCACTTCCTGCATCCCAATTCGCATGCTATCCGTCCTAAATAGTATTCGAAATTAGAATTAGTATGTCCCAAATCGTAGTATGTTGTTTACTGCTTCCGGTAGAAATTCGAAGTGCAGATCCGCGCACACTCTAACGGCTAATATTGCCCACAACACATTGCGCGGTGGACGAGGATACGATTAGAACTACAAACACGCATGAAAAGTGTTAAAAAACTACAAACATGACAGATATGTGAGACCTACGGACAGGTAGAGAAAGGGGTTGGAGTGATAAATAATCAATAACTGATGAAAAAATATTTATTTTATGTTATCCGCGTTATATTGCATCTGCAGCAACACTGTGAACTTCATAATGCTATGTTCGGTCATTAACTTTTAAATGCATCATTACGCAAACACATGAGCGGTGTTCTCGGTATGATAGACCCGCGACTGACAGATTAACGTGCCTCTTCATTTCTCTCCAATACGGTAGAAAATTAAATTAAACGAAATATGGATAATGTTAACTTTGACAAGATGATTGACAGGTCAGTTTAAACTGTGACAGAATGCACGTAACTAAGCAACAGAGCGTCCGTTAAAGATGCAGTTCTGATGAAGTAGTTTGTCCCAAAGCTTGCCCACTATTCTGCTACATACTCAAAAGTATGTATATATTACTCGACTGAATCTGCACATGAATTTAAGAAAGTGTTCTTGCTCCGTCCAAGCAACAAATGTCTTTGAATGCGCGAGATGATCGATTTCAGAGGCTGCCAAGTTTAATTTATTATTATTACAGTTTAAAATTAGTCAGAGCTATGCATCTTTATATTTACAAGTAAATCTCCATATCATGCATAGGCTACTTTCTTAAAAACTTATACTTTATTATATATATTATAGTTTATATACTATAACTGTTATAGTGTTTAATAGTAAATAAAGCTTATTAATAGTAAATAAATAAAGTTAATTTCAGTCATTCTTTCCAAATGAATCAAAAATAGCATGATTAGCGTCACAAATGGAATCCTCTCATTACACGTGCGTTAGTGAACTCTTCCGTTACAGTAAGAAATTACATTTGCTAAAAGCAGAGATCCAGTACGTGTTTTCCACAGTCGAGTGTGTTTGTGACAGACGCAGAGGTGTGTTCATGTTCATGTGTGTCTGTGACTGCAGATGGACGTCCCTCCGTCACCCCTCGAAATACCCATAATCCTCCACGGCCCAGCTGCCAATTAAACAGCACCTCAAACGAACCGCGTAATCCTGACGCCACAGTCCCAGCGGGACAGAAGAAGAGAGACAAATATCAGACCGTCCTGATGAACCTCGCTCTTCACCGGCCGGCCGGCTCACTTTCTGTGTCATTCAGGCTTTGTCTGTAAGTTTAGAAAGATATTGACCTCTGACCTCATGAATAAAGAGAAGCGCGTCTGAACTCTGTAATTACACACAGCATAAACACACTCAATGTGAAGAACAGGCGTCACGTTCGATTCGTTCACCAGAATGTGCTGAAGCCTCGTGATAATCATGCTAGAATGTAAGATAGCGTAGTCGTCCTAAAAACAGTATTTAAAATATCTAAAATATATATAAATGTCTCTATTTAAAATATAATTTCTTATCATTGTGGAGAGAACTTTTGTAATGTTTTATAGCATGTTTATTAGAAAAAATATTTAGTATATTTTAAACTTTATACTTAATTATAATTTTTTTATATATTATAGTATATTTTAAACTTTAGTGCCTTTTATACTTTTTATTAATTATTATTATTTATTGTTTATATTAATTATGCCTTTACTATGTTTTACTTATATTTTATTATATTATACTATTTTTTTTTTTCTTTTCCTACTTAAGTATAACTTTATAGTATATTTTAACCTTTCATGCTTTTTATACTATAACTTTTAATGTTTTAAAGTACATTTTAAGCTTTTTATACTTTTCATGCTCCAACTTTTGAAATGTTTATAGTATATTTTAAAATTGTATACTTTTTTACTTCTCATACTTTTATAATATGTTTTAAGGTATTTTTATATTTGTATATTTTATACATTTATGTAATTAATGAAGCTTTTAAGAGAACATGTGTGAAATGTACAGGTCATATTTCTCTATCTCTCTATGTGTGTGTATGTGAGTGAGTGTGTGTGAGCGAACGAGCGAGCGAGCGAGCGAGCGTGCGTGTCTGCACTGACCCGCGGGCCACAGATCTCCGCTAACAGGCTGTCTGATGCAGCGGCGCGAGGCTGGGCTTTATAGAGACATCGGTCACGCGCGGAGCGACACGAGCTCCTCACATCATTCACACACACCACAGCTTTTTCAGCTGATCTGATGGAATCAAACGCGTCGGCAGAGACGTCAGTAATCTCACACGTGTCTCCTGGAGAGTTTCTGAGATCTCAACAGTGTCTCTGTGCTTACCATCTCAAAGCCTACATGAGGTGGACTCAGCATTTGTAACTGTAACTTTGTGTAAAGTTCATAAATGTTAATAATGATTATACAATTTAAATGAAATAAAATTATAACAAAATTTAAATATAGTATAAAACCTAATGAAAAGTAATAGTATGAAAAGAATAAAAATGCAAAGTATTTATAAATAATAATAAGAGTACAAAAGTTTAAAATGTACTGTAAAACAGTATTTAGAAGGTTATAATATAAAAAGTGTAATACATTTGGAAAATATAATAAAATATAAGATATAATATTAATCTTACATTAAAAATATAAGAACAAAAAGTTTAAAACACACTATAAAACATTATAAAAGTTAAAGTATAAAAAATTAAAAATATATAAAAGTTATCTTAAAAATAGTAAAAATATTAAAAAGTATAAAAATAAAAAGTACGTTTTACAATATAAGTATAAATATTTTACAATTTACTATTTGACATAAAAGTATTAAAAAGTATTTAAACAATTAAAAAGTATAAAATATACATATTTCTGACTGTCTATATATAACATGTTTTACAGTATGACATTGATAATATAGAATAAAACATTTAAAAAAGTTCTAAAATAATAAAAATTGTCTTCACATTTTATATACTCCTATAATATTTATAATCATAAATATTATAAAAATTATAAAAGTTATAGTATAAAAACATAAAAATGCGTATGAAAAGTTCTAAATATACTAAGAAACATTGCAAAAAATATAAAATTACAAAAATGAAAAAGTTTTGTTTTATAGCTCTACAATCTAACTCGGGAATCAATGCTGTACTGTTTCATGTTTAGATGTTTCTACTGGAAAACGACAAGAACAAGAGGAACATCATTTATTTGCAGTGCATTAAATGTCACACAGGGGCGTGTCTTCTGGCCTGAGGGCGGAGCCTCTGAACGTGATTGACAGCTCTCTATCCGGAAAGGCGGGATTATAGCGATCAATCACATAAAGCTGTGAGGTAAAAACTACAGGAACATAAATTCAATTGAGCGAGAGAGACACAGAAAGAGCTGAAGAAATATCGAAGGCCATTACGGCGTCAGAGAGCAGAGAACGCCGAGGATTCAGATGCGGCCGGCGCCATAAATTCATATCAAATGACTGTTGAAGGGCTGCGTGGGACGGCGAACCCGTGAAAACATGGCTGCGGTCAAGGGCAGCTCTTACTGCCAAACACACGCGAGAGACATTAGCATAAAACACACATCAATCTCCTCAACAGACGCTTCAGCTTCAGCTCCAGCTCCATCCATCCATCTGTAGAGGAGCTGCATGCCGTCCTTCACACACACACACACACACACGCACATACTTACTCTCTCTCACACACACACACACACACACACACACATTCTCTCTCTCACAC
>NW_015659396.1:27537-31102 GCF_001515625.1 Sinocyclocheilus rhinocerous
GTGTATGTGTGCATGTGAGTGCGTGTGCGTGTGAGTGTGTGTGCGTTTGTGTGACTCACGTTTGATGGTCAGCTCTCCGTAGTTGGACACTCCCACGCCTATGTTCGAGTGGACGATGCATCGGTAACGGCCGGAGTCCTGTTTGGTCGTGTTCACCACATCAAACATGCCGATAAATCGCTGGTTATTCCACGGTTTGGTCGCTTTCATGGGAGCTTCCCGACCGCCGATTCCCTGCAGAGAGAGAGAGAGAACAGAGAATCAGTGAGGATACACACACACACACACACTCTCACTCTCACTCTCTCTCTCTCTCTCTCTCTCACACACACACACACACACACACACTCACCCACACACACACACACACACACACACACACACACACACAAATTCTTGATGCTCTGAAATTTCATAATTTTTGTTACCAATTTCAATATCACAAAAAATAATACTAGCCTAAGTAAAAATAAGCTTACTGAAGACAAGTAAACAGTCACAAATTAGGCTACAACAGAACAAAGATCATAAAAAACGGCCTACTTGAAAAACTTAAAGCACTGAATAATAAATATTATATTGTATAAAGAAAATGTACAAATAGACTGAATAGTCTTCATTGTATAAATTCAATATACATTCATTATTTATTTTACAAAAGTGATTCAGTCAAAGACAGTAAGTTAATTTATTTCTGATGTTTTATTTATATCATTGACACAGATGGCAACAGCAGCTATATTAGGCTGCTTTAGAGGAAAAGTTCACCCAAAAATGAAAATGTTGTTGTTGTTCTAACCCTGTATGAGATTCGTTCTGCTGTTGAACACAAAATAATATATTTGGAACAATACTGGTAGCCAAACAGTTGCTGGGCCCCCATGACTTCCATAGTATGAAAAATAAATACACTATTGGAGTCAGTGGGGACCAGAAACTGGTTACGATCATTCTTCAAAATATCTTCTTTTATGTTGAGGAGAAAAAAGAAATTCATAGAGGTTTAGAACAATTTGAGGGTACGTATATGATGACCAGTGTTGCCAAGTCCGCGGTTTTCCCGCCGATTTGGGCTTCTTTAAAGGGGTCATATGATGCGATTTCATTTTTTCCTTTCTCTTTAGAGTGTTACAAGCTCTTGGTGCATAAAGAAGATCTGTAAAGTTGCAAAGACTAAAGTCTCAAATCCAAAGAGATATTCTTTATAAAAGTTAAGAGTTAGCCACACCTACCTAAAACGGCTCGTTCGAACACGCCCCCACATACCTACCTCACTATGTGGGAAGATTTGCATAAAGCCGCCCAAATGTTCACGCAAAGAAAGAAAGCATAACTTTTATTCTCGCTGTAGTATTGTAGTTTAACTTTAAACCGCATAAACACATTTCATTACACCAAATACACAAAATAATGTTCTTTTTAGCAGCATCATATGACCCCTTTAACACCTGTGCTGCGGGTTGTTTTTCATGTCTGTGGGTTGAAGCGACCCCAATAACGTAATATTTAACCCCTAAAATGCGAATAATTACCAAAAACGTGTATTGTACCCCACCGGAATGCGATTTTTACCGGGGGATCCCCCTCGAAACGTGATTGGGCTAGTTTTGGGCTAGTTTTGAGTAGCAATTGGGCAGGTTTTGTTGTGAAAACCTGGCAACCCTGATGATGAACGCTCATTTTTGGGTGAACTATCCTTTTAAGATCTCATCATATAATCCAGGATCTCATGTAGCCTAACACTACACATGCTTTATCTTTAACTATTAACGTTAATTTAAGACACAAATAACTGTGTTTATGAGGATACTCGCAAAGATGGGCATTTGACACATAACTATGTGTATTTGAACGTTTAAGCACAAGGAGCGAAAGTTTAGTCAGTCGTTATACAAGCAAGTGTGCGTCGCGCGAATCAGGCTGAAACCGTCTTAATGCACGTATTTATCAGAATGAATTCTGCCCCACTGCTTAATGTCCATGAACAGTTTAAACCATGTTTTAAAACACGTTTAAATGATAAGCTTAGCATATAAATCATGACGCGCTTGAATCAACGATTGATATATTTACCGAATTATCTGCCAACCCTTAAATGAATATAGTTTGTTCAAACACAAAAACAATATAAATCCAGTTAATAATCAAACTAACCTAAAATCTGTGTAGACGATGACACTTTTTTTTCTGCTCCATGTGCCCGGTTCACTTGCTGTTCCAGCAACTTCCACTCCATCATCAGCTTTAGTAAAATAACCTGATAGCTGGGGATTTTACTGACTAACTCATGTTTTTTTTCTGTTGTTTGTATTTTAAGTTTTTAATTTTTTGAGCCCGTCTCTCAGAATTGCTGACATTTTTACTTATCGAATATTGTTCTTTGCGCGACCATTTCCAGATTAGGCTACTCCAGAACGAAGTGAAGAGAGGTGAATGCAGACATACTGGGCAGCGATCACCTGATAGATACGTGCACATATCGTTCAAAAGTCAAATATAGAATAAATGCATTTGATTGGTAAACCAAATTCAGACTTTACGTTTCAATTGCAAATGGTAATGCATGGAATTTACAGAAAAACTCAACTAATTAACAGCGCTAATAAGTGGGGGGCGTGGTGGCTTTGGCGGTCGGCGCGACAGTCATTTTACCCCACAGCCAATCACGGGCCCCCTCCTTGCTCGGGCCCCATGCTGGCTTCAGCCCCGCCTAGCCCAATGGTTAATACGGCCCTGCTCACACACACACACACTCTCGCACACAAACACACACTCACAAACACACAAACTCACACACACACACACTCATACACACACACACACACACACACATCAGTGATATTTCTTCATTACTGTCATCAGAGACTCTGCTCTTAATGTCTGGATCTCTTTCCTCTGTTAATGAGGACGTGTTTGTTTATGTGACAAACTGCCGAGCTGAGAGAACGCTAACAAACAACAAACATCTCTCATATTATGTTATTAACAGTCTTTTTAACTTCAAAAAATTGTGTATATCAAACAAAACAATTTTCTCTATTAATATTTTTATTCAATATTTTTGTTTTGTTTTACAGTTACTATATCTTCACACCCTTAAGTTAAGATATAATTTACCTAAAATGCAAAACTCCATAAGACATTAAAACTAAGAGAATAATTGTTTTATTTTTGCATTTATTTACTGTATTTTTCTTTGTTTTATGCATATATCTCATATTTAGTCAGATACATATTTCACAAGTAAAAATGGACTTAAAGCAAAATATATATATTTAAAAGAAATCTTATTAGACAATTTTGCTTGAGTAAATGTGACCCTGGAGCACAAAAGCAGTGTTAAGTCGCTGGGGTATATTTGTAGCAATAGCCAACAATACATTGTATGGGTCAAAATTATCAATGTTTCTTTTATTCCAAAAATCATTAGGATATTAAGTAAAGATCATGTTCCATGAAGATATTTTGTAAATGTCCTACCGTAAATATATCAAAACTTAATTTGTGATTAGTAATATGCATTGCTAAGAACTTAATTTGGACAACTTTAAAGGTGATTTTCTCA
>NW_015659396.1:35540-41881 GCF_001515625.1 Sinocyclocheilus rhinocerous
AAAATCATTAGGATATTAAGTATAGATCATGTTCCATGAAGATATTTTGTACATTTCCTACTGTAAATAATCAAAACTTAATTTTTGATTAGTAATATGCATTGCTAAGAACTTCATTTGGACAACTTTAAAGATGATTTTCTCAATATTTAGATTTTTTTGCACCCTCAGATTCCAGATTTTCAAATAGTTGTATCTCGGCCAAATATCGTCCTATCCTAACAAACCATACATCAATGGAAAGATTATTTATTCAGCTTTCAGATGATGTATACATCTCAATTTCCAAAAATTGACCCTTATGACTGGTTTTGTGCTCCAGGGTCACAAATGTGAAGAAACTCATTTTTGGTTGCTCTGTTGTTTGCGAGTGTTCTGCAGTGACGACGGATTCTGTCACTGCCTCTTCATCAGTCATTAACACTAGGGTTGGGTATCGTAAGAAATTTTCCGGTTCCGATTCCGGTTCCAGTTTTGCCTAACGATTCCCGGTTCCGGTTCCATTTAGATTAACTATTATTGTTTTTTCTTCACTATTTTACCTTCATTGAATGTAGTGTTGCTGGAGGGTAGTAAGTAATGTTGAGTAATGCTAGTCCATCAATCACATGTGCTTCAAAGTTTGTTTTTTACACTATCAATAACATTTTGCTTTTCAAGCAGGAATAAGCAGGTTGGCCAAATAGTCCCTTGAGGGCCAAGCACTTGTTCATTTCCCTAAATTAATGAAATATTAACATTTATACATATACCCATGTATACACACATGCCATAAAGCCCCTATTTTACAAATAATAATGCAGTCAGGAGATGGTGTGATGCAATGAGTGGTTTCCACATTTTTAAACATTTAAAATGCATGAAAATAAATATTTTCCATCACTTTGTTTATCACTCTTGAAATGACCTGACCTAGGGTTCCCAACCCTAATTAACACACACATCATCATCATCATCATCATCAATGAAAAGACTCTTGCAGTTGAGAGAGTGTCTGACCTGCAGCCAGAGGTTGAAGCTGTCTCTCCATTCTCCGTTGACGGTGCAGAGGAACGTAGCGGTCTGTCTGGCGTTCACCTCCACGCCTTTGATATGGAGAAAGTGTGGCGTGTTCACTGCAGAAACACAGACGAGCCGTTAATTCACACGCTAAACACACTACCAGTCGAACAGTAAGATTTTTAATGTGTTTTAAAGAAGTCTCTTCTGCTCACCAAGCCTGCATTTATTTGATCAGAAATACAGCAAAAGCAGTAAAATTGTGAAATATTTGTACAATTTAAAACAGCTGTTTTCTATGTGAATATCTATTAAACTGTCATTTATTTATTTTATTTTATTTATTAATTACAGAAATTAATAAATTTACTTAGCAAGGATGCTTTAAATTGATCAAAAGTTATGATAAAGACATTTATAATGTTACAAAAGATTTCTATTTCAGATAAATGCGGTTCTTCTGATGAGATCTCAAGAGTGTCTCAAACTCTGATCAGTTTTGACAAAAAACAAAGTTTGCAAACGAGAGCCAAAGACCTTAGGAACTCAAATATTTCTCTTATTCATGACTAAGAATTTTATTCACTATAATGTGCATAATGACTGGTGCATCAAAACCAAACTATATCACACAAAACTATTTCCTTTAAAAAATATAAATATTTTTTATTTTGACTTAAAGTTACTATATCTACAAGTTAAGATATAATTACCTAAAATGCAAAATTGCACAAGGCATTAAAACTTATTTCCAGAAAATAATTATTTTATTTTCTATTTATGTATTTATTTATTTTTTGAAATGGAAATTTCGTTAAGCATAGACCTAACAAAATTTAGTGCATTGTATCCCTAAAACAAGAACAAAATCTATCAAACAAAACATTGTTTCCTTTATAAATATTTTTAAATTAATTATTTATATATTATATTTATATGTTACATTTACATGTTAATTATTTACCTAATAAATAATTTGTAATAATTTATACAAAAAAAAAATTATTTTTTTTTTTGGTACTTTTTTTCACAAAATTAATAAGGCTTATACTTAAAACAAGTATTTTTAAAACAAATCTTAGTTTCACCAAGACTAAAACATCTCTCATATTCTCTCTAGTTCAATAAAACACACAGTGTGTCCAAAAACACCAAAAAGACTTCAATAATCTCTCGAGTTTCAGATGAGATCTCAACGATGTCTCAGACTCTGCTCAGATTTGCCAAACGATCAAAAGTCAGAGTTGGATCTCAAATATTTCTCATCAGACGATCTGAGCTGCTCTTCTCATTCATTTATAACTCTCTACTGGTTTTACTGTAAATCCAACAGCACACATACTGATTCATTTATTAGGGTTCAATGTGATCTTAACCTCAGTCTCTTCAACTGCGCCAAAGATGTTTTATTACCGACATCAATATCTCCCTCTCGACCTCCTTGTTTTTCAGAACGAGTGCAACACAAAAATCATTATTGATTTCTCATTTAATCTGCACTCAGCTAATAATATTCCCCTAAAACTCTAACCTTAACTCTATTGATTTAACAGCGAGTTCTCATTAGTCTCTGCTACAAAGCGCACTCATATCTGGGTCAATGTGCATTTAAAACCAAACGCATCTGTGAGATGAAAGCTCATTTAAATCAGGTTATGAAGTCTAATATTTGACTCGGGCCACCTTGAGTTGATCCGCGGAAACACTGCTAATTCAATCAGTGCCTGTCTCCGTTCTTCCTCGCGCTCTTCAATATTTCAGCAGCCACCTTTATATCTCCAGCGCCCATCTTCTCTCTCTGATCGCTAAAGAAGCGTTTCTTTCCGCTATGATGATAGCGAGACCGTCAGAGAGCGATGCTGTGCCGTATGCATGCACTCATCAGAGCTTCAACACAATCATCCTTCACAAATCCGTCATTAACACTATATAAACATGTTGATATTGACCTCTGATTAGCGAGTTCATCTCTGAGACGCACTGCTTGTGTTACTAGCGTTCTGTATAATGCATGCATATATATATGTGTAGCTCTGGAGCACAAAAGCAGTGTTAAGTCGCTGGGGTATATTTGTAGCAATAGCCAACAATACATTGTATGGGTCACAATTATAGATTTTTCTTTTATGCCAAAAATCATTAGGATATTAAGTAAAGATCATGTTCCATGAAGATATTTTGTAAATTTCCTACCGTAAATATATCAAAACTTAATTTTTGATTAGTAATATGCATTGCTAAGAACTTCATTTGAACAACTTTAAAGATGATTTTCTCAATATTTAGATTTTGTTGCACCCTCAGATTCCAGATTTTCAAATAGTTGTATCTCGACCAAATATTGTTCTATCCTAACAAACCATACATCAATGGAAAGATTATTTATTCAGATGATGATGATGTATAAACCTCAATTTCACAAAATTGACCCTTATGACTGGTTTTGTGCTCCAGGGTCACATACATATATATATATATACATATATACTATAATGCACATTATGTCTTATATATTAGGCAGTGTTGATTTACACTAAGTGCAAATAGCTGAACTTGTTGGCAGGGGACATTTTCAGTACACATACTGTATGTTTAATGATTTCCAGTACAAATATCATACAAATACATTTTTTTACGTCAAGATACATTTACTTGAGAAGCAAAATGAGAGAAGATATTGTGTCTTGTATTTTGAATTTTTTTTATTAAGTAAGTTTAAGCTTAAAATTTTTTAAAAATATATATATATTTATGCCAATGAGGTCAGAAAAATAAATTTGTTTTTCCTTTGAATTCACCCATATGTTGTGTTTTGGTCATTTTGACCTGGAGAGGATTTTCTTTTTCCTAAAAATGCTAGTTAATGTTATTGCATTGAACAAAAACGTAAAAAAATAAAATAAAAAAATATTTTATTTTATTTTTTTTTTATTATTTTTTTATTTTATTTTTTTATTTTTTTATTATTATTATTATTATTATTATTAGCCTATTAGAAAATCTCTTTATTTCTTTTTGTTCCTATTTCGATTTGTTGTTAAATCAAACTTCAGTCATTCAAATATTTTTTTGTTTTGTTTTGGGGATTTTTTCCCCACCTTGTTACACTTGTGGTGTTCCCGATCAAAAATGGCCGGCCTAAAAAAATTTAATTTCTTATGCTATATTATTAACAAATATTGGATTTAATCTTTTTGTCCACTTGATTTTGTTTCAATCAGCACAGGTTTTGTGTTTCTGTTTAGAACTGATTGATCATAGGCCTCGTTGATCTGAGCTTATGCACTTCAGTTTTTGAGTGAATATTGCTAAAATTATCCACAAATAATGTTGTGCTAAATTAAAAAGTAAACAATCAAACGATCGAATCTAATATTTGGTGATTATATAACATAATGATTTTGAAAAGGCTGGTTAAAATTAGGTAAAGGATTTTCAGCACAGTGCAAGGGTTAAATCTATTTTATTTATTTTTTAACAGCAGCGATCACGATTTTGCACAAACAGTGTCTCCAGGAACCTTCTTTTAAGTCAAGAAAGAGAGAGAAAGGTTAAAAACCATAAAGTCCGGTCCATTCATCCCTAAAAAGGGAAAGTCCCTAAAAAGTGCACTGCATTATAGTATACACTATTGCAATTTTAGATCATCTGGGCATTCCATGTGTATCCCAATTCCATTTTGTGCCTAAATTCATATTGCATACTTCTTTCTTTCATACACAGTAGTATGTCACTCTGAGCACTGCCAGTCAAACAGTATTTTCTCAGTAAATCCACTTGAGCTCGACGTATTCCTGGTTTAATCTGCTATTAAGGGACTGAATATCTACTTCACCATCTATAATCTGTATTCTATTCACAATCACTGAACAATAAACAGTTCACATGAGGATAATCCAATCAAATGGTGTTACAGTCACATTCATCAGCATCTGCACACTTCTGCTCTAAACTGCATTATTTATATATTATGAAGTATGCATCTCATGGCCATTCTATCATATGAATACAGTAAAAGCTCATTTAAAAGAGACAAAAAGAAGAATTAGGTATAATAAATATGGTAACACTTTACAATAAGGTTCCATTAGTTAATGTTACTTACTGTATTAACTAACATGAACAAACAATGAACAATACATTTATTACAGTGTTTATTCATCTTTGTTAATGTTAGTTAATGAAAATACAGTCGTTCATTGTTAGTTCACAGTGCATTAACTAATGTTAACTAGCACCGTTTGATTTTAATAATGCATTAGTAAATGTTGAAATTAACGTTAACTAAGATTAATAAATGCTGTAGAAGTGTTGTTCATTCTTAGTTCGTGTTAACTAAAGTAGTTAACTAATGTTAACTTATGACCCTTATTGTAAAGTGTTACCATAAATATGTGTATATATATATATATATATATATATATATATATGCAATGTATTATTATTGTAATAATAAATATTGTATTATTTACACTCTGGCAGTAAATTATCTATATGTAATTTTTTTTTTTAGCATTTTAATTTTTTTTGTAATCTGATTACATGTAATCAGTTACTACCCAGCAATTTAAAAAAATTTTAATTTTAATTTTAATTTTAATCATTTTAAAACAACTGTTTTCTATTTTAACATATTTTGAAATGTAATTTATTCCTGTGATGCAAAGCTGAATATTCAGCAGACAATGCATGTTTAATTAAATAATGAAAAGCATCATAATAAAAAATGAACTAATTCATTATTTTATGTATATGCCTAAGTTAGGAATAATTAAGAATTTTAATCTCTTCTGCTCAGTAAGGCTGCATTTATTAGCTCAAAAATACAGCAAAAAAAGTAATATTGTGAAATATTATTATCATTTAAAGTAGCTGTTCTCTATGTGAATATATTGTAAAATGTAATTAATTCCTGAGATTAAAGCTGAATTTTCAGCATCATTACTCCAGTCTTCAGTGTCACATGATCAGTTAAAGGGGTCATATGATGCGATTTCATTTTTTCCTTTCTCTTTGGAGTGTTACAAGCTCTTGGTGCATAAAGAAGATCTGTAAAGTTGCAAAGACTAAAGTCTCAAATCCAAAGAGATATTCTTTATAAAAGTTAAGAGTTAATCACGCCTACCTAAAACGGCTCGTTCGAACACGCCCCCACATATCTACCTCACTATGTGGGAAGATTTGCATAACGCCGCCCAAATGTTCACACAAAGAAAGAAGGCCTAACTTTTATTCTCGCTGTAATATTGAAAAGTGAAAAGTGAAAAAGTGAAAAGTGACGTGACATGTGGCCAAGTATGGTGACCCATACTCGGAATTAGTGCTCTGCATTTATCCCATCC
>NW_015659396.1:41974-50518 GCF_001515625.1 Sinocyclocheilus rhinocerous
TGAAACGAGTTTAGACTGATATGAGAGTGGGTATATGAAGTTCTTCCATTTTAAGGGACTTAACTGTAATTGAATGTGGATAAAAGTCTGTTTTAATTGACCAGCAGTCGCTGCCATCCATCCCCAAACAAGCATAAACAGAGATGCTGATGTTTGACTGTCCAATTGGAGCGGTCAGAGGGACAGGATTCCCCTGGAGGACACGAGCACAGATGAGAAACTGGAATGAATGGTTTCTTCAGGAACTGGGTGCGGTTCTCCATACAGACCATAATATTACACAGCACTGCCAGCTCTCTCTCTCTCACTCTCTCTCTTTAACACACACACACACACTGCAGCTGCTGCATCACTTTAACCCCACCACTGCCATCAGCAGACTCTTACCGCACTCACGGACCTGGACGAGACAGAGATGAGACACAGTTTGATGAGATGAGATGAGTCAAGAGATGAGACTAGATGAGAAGAGGTGAGATGAGAAGATAGACCAAATGGGACAAGAGACTAAAGGAGAGATAAGCTAATATAAGAAAACTATAAAAAAGATGAGACAAGATAAGAGAAAATAATAGAGGAGGAGAGATGAGCTGAGATGATATGAGAGAAGAGACAAAGTTTGATACGATAAGATCAAGAGATGAGACTAGATGAGAAGAGACGAGACAAGGTTTGATGAGATTAAATTAATCAAGAAATGTGACTAGATGAGAGCTGAGATGAGAGATGAGATGAGATGAGACTAAGTTTGATGAGATGAGATGAATAAAGAGATTCAAGAGAAAACTATATGAAAGCTGACATGAGACAAGAGTAGAGGATGAGATGAGATGAATCAAGAGATTCAAGAGAAGACTAGATGAGAGCTGAGATGAGACAAGAGTAGAGAATGAGACGAGATGAGGTCAGATGAGACCAAATGAATCAAGATATTCAATAGAAGACTAGATGAGAGCTGAGATGAGACAAGAGTAGAGAATGAGATGAGAGGAGATGAGACGAGACGAGTCGAGACGAGATGAGAAGAGACGAGACAAATCAAGAGATTCGAGAGAAGACTACATGAAAGCTGAGATGAGACAAGAGCAGAGAATGAGATGAGATGAGACAAAGTTTGATGAGATGAGATGAATAAAGAGATTCAAGAGAAAACTAGATGAAAGCTGAGATGAGACAAGAGTAGAGAATGAGATGAGACGAGATGAGGCGAGATGGGACAAAATGAATCAAGATATTCAACAGAAGACTAGACGAGAGCTGAGATGAGACAAGAGTAGAGAATGGGATGAAACAAGACAAGATGAGTCGAGATGAGATGAGAAGTGATGAGACAAATCAAGAGATTCGAAAGTAGACTACATGAAAGCTGAGATGAGACAAGAGTAGAGAATGAGATGAGACAAGACGAGTCGAGGTGAGATGAGATGAGAAGAGACAAGACAAAGCAAGAGATTCGAGAGAAGACTACATGAAAGCTGAGGTGAGACAAGAGTAGAGAATGAGATGAGACGAGACAAAGTTTGATGAGATGAGATGAATAAAGAGATTCAAGAGAAAACTAGATGAAAGCTGAGATGAGACAAGAGTAGAGAATGAGATGAGACAAGACGAGTCGAGGTGAGATGAGAAGAGACAAGACAAATCAAGAGATTCGAGAGAAGACTACATGAAAGCTGAGGTGAGACAAGAGTAGAGAATGAGATGAGACGAGACAAAGTTTGATGAGATGAGATGAATAAAGAGATTCAAGAGAAAACTAGATGAAAGCTGAGATGAGACAAGAGTAGAGAATGAGATGAGACAAGATGAGGCGAGATGAGACAAATATCAAGATATTCAATAGAAGACTAGATGAGAGCTGAGATGAGACGAGTAGAAGATGAGATGAGACAAAATGAATCAAGATATTCAACAGAACACTAGATGAGAGCTGAGATGAGACAAGAGTAGAGAATGAGATGAGACAAGACGAGTCGAGACGAGACGAGACGAGATGAGGTGAGGCAACACGAGATGAGATGAGACGAATCAAGATATTCAAGAGAAGACTTGATGAAAGCTAAGATGAGACAAGAGCAGAGAATGAGATGAGACGAGACAAGACGAGACGAGATTAGATGAGAAAAGACGAGACAAATCAAGAGATTAGAGAGAAGACTACATGAAACCTGAGATGAGACATGACAAGATGAGTTGAGACGAGATGAGGCGAGGCAACACGAGATGAGATGAGACGAATCAAGAAATTCAAGAGAAGACTAGATGAGAGCTGAGATGAGACAAGAGTACAGCATGAGATGAGACGAGACAAGACGAATCAAGAGATTGTGAGGAGATGAGATGAATCAAGGGATGAGACTAGATGAGAAGAAAGAGCAAATGAGACAAGATGAATCAAGAGGTGAGACAAGATGAGATGAGAGAAGATGAGACGACAGGAGACGAGATGAGACTAGACGAGGTGAGAGGAGACAAGACTATATGAGAGCTAAGATGAGACAAGAGTAGAGAATGACACAAGACGAGACAAGATGAATCAAGAGATTCAAGAGAAGACTAGATGAGAGCTGAAATGAGAAAAGAGAAGAGAATGAGATGAGACGAGACAAGATGATACTAGATGAGAGCTGAGATGAGATGAGACAAGAGAAGAGAATGAGAAAAGATGAGAAGAGAGATGAGCTTTGTCACACAGGTGAAAGCAGTGCTCAGACGAGTCTCATTATCATCTCAGTCTTGTCTCATGTAGAGAATGTGAAGGCTCAGGGTGGCGTTTGAGCTCTCATCGCTCTGTCAATTTATACAATATGTACTGTATAAAGCACTATAGAAACAAAACTGACTGACTCTTTAAAGATTAAAACAACAGGATCTTCTGTCTGACTCCAGCTCGACACACAGCAGCCCCCGCAAACACTCAGATGAAGCTTTGTTTTTTTCATAACGAGCATGTCGAGAAGTAAACAAACTTCTCATTGCACTAATAACATTACACATGAATTATAATTAGCATTTCAGGACTGAAGACATTAGGTTGCACTTAAATCTGAGCTAACCAGTAAAGCCACTGTTCCCGGAGTCAAAGGACAAATATGCTCACGAGGAAATCTGAACGGGTCAGATGCAGAACGCATAAAAAGTAAACGCATGTCACAATCAATTAAAAGTTATGATCGCTGACCTGAACGCATCAATTAGCATGGCGGATTCAACTGTGTCCTTCTAGTGAGAAAAACATCAAATCGAGACTGTAATTACAAAATAATGTCCAAAGCACCAGGTGGTTTCATTTTGACGATCACTTACGATACTGTGCAGTTAAAGCAACCTATAATTGATGCAGAACGCATAAAAAGTAAACGCCTGTCACAATCAATTAAAAGTTATGATCGCTGACCTGAACGCATCAATTAGCATGGTGGATTCAACTGTGTCCTTCTAGTGAGAAAACATCAAATCGAGACTGTAATTACAAAATAATGTCCAAAGCACCAGGTGGTTTCATTTTGACGATCACTTACGATACTGTGCAGTTAAAGCAACCTATAATTATCCTGACGTTGCTAATTAGATACACATTCGCTCTATTCTTATCACACAGAGCGATGCATGTGGAATCCTTTCAAGAGCCTTAATAACACACGCTAGTTAGAGATCAAACATCATCCAGTTGAGCTAATCGGGCAGCATTTGAGATCATTCCTAAATGCAGACGGGATGGAAATATCTCTAAGAATAGAAAGGAAATACAGGCGCCAACACATGGGCGTCTCCTGCGGCCCTTTATACTCATCGATGACAGATATGTGCATGTTCAACCGCTCCCAAAGCCGGAATGCTGTGTGGGTTAGTCTTCCTGACAAATGCGCTGGATGTTTTCATGAACAGCAGTGAAGGAACATATTTCAGGCTGCTGAGGTTAAAACCACAGACGGACAGTCTCCGTTTACCGCCGTACTCACTACATGCTCGCTGTTGTTAATCTGAGGGTTACATGTGTGTTTGTGTTTGTGAATGAGGAACTTCAGGTCAGATCAGGGTTGCATGGACTTCTTCTGCTTCAGCAGCTTTTTTTCTCATGTTAAAATGATTTTGTTTTGAATTTCAGCAGATGGTCATTTGTAACTACCTTTTTAAAAATGCAAACACATAAAACTTACATTATGATAAAAATGCATGAAGCAAAGATTCACATACAAGTAATAATAATTGCATGGAAATATTAAAATAAATAGAGAGATAAAAAAAATAATATATAATAAATAAATAAATAAATAAAAAGTACACCCAGCAAGTTCAATTTCAGCTAAAGCAATGTATATATATATATATATGAAAATATATTTACAGTAGTTTCAAAATGTATTTCAGGGGCAAAAAATAAATTTCCAATCTTACAGCAACCTACATTTAGGCTAAATGCAATATATAAAAAAATATATATTTGTGCCATTTTTTGTATATTTGAAATATATATATATAATTTATTTATTTATTATTTATTCAGTTCAATGTTGATTCAATAATATTGTCAATATTGAAAAATCCATCATTTATGAACCAAATTCAATTTCAGCAGTAAAACAGCACTACAGAAGTCATTATTCAGATCAATTCAGTAAGGTTTTGTTCTCTTCTGATTATTTGATCAGTCAAATCAATAATATTATTGAATATTAAGTGTCTTTTAAAAGATGTGACCACTAAAGTTTTGGAACACCATTTTAGTAAATAAGAAAATTAATTTTAATTAATTGCAACTAATGCAATCAAAAGTGAATAATCTGCCAGAACCCAACAGAACCATTGATCTGGCTTATGAATTGTCTCAAACTCCTCCAGACGTCATGATGAATCTGTAGAGATGAAATGATCACGTATGGCAGGGTCTGGTGCTGTTTCTCCTAATCAAAACTCATTCTGTATTATTTATAAGCTTGTTTCCTCATGGGGACCTAAAAATGTCCCCACAAGGTCAAAATTTACTAGTATTACTATCCTTGTGGGGACATTTAGTCCCCATAACGTGATAAATACCAGGTACACACACACACACACACGCACACGCACATGCACACACACGCACACGCACACACACACACACAAGCTGTTGGTAAAGGAAGGGCTGCACAATTAATTGAATTAAAACCGAAAAAGCGAAATGACTTTGTGTGATTCTCAAAATGCGAAGACTGTGATTTAGTTAAATAAACATATGCATGGCAGTGTGTTCTTGTACAGGTGAGCGGCTCATGATCGGGTGTTTTCAGCGTCTCTTCATCTGCTTACAACACGCCTTTGAAAAGCAACACAAACCATCTTCATAAACTTGTATTGAGAAACACATATAAACCATCTGTTGCCAACAAAACACAAGCTTTAAGAGCTGCATGCAGTTTACCACCAAGGTTTTGTTCTCTTCTGATTATTTGATCAGTCAAATCAATAATATTATTGAATATTAAGTGTCTTTTAAAAGATGTGACCACTAAAGTTTTGGAACACCATTTTAGTAAATAAGAAAATTAATTTTAATTAATTGCAACTAATGCAATCAAAAGTGAATAATCTGCCAGAACCCAACAGAACCATTGATCTGGCTTATGAATTGTCTCAAACTCCTCCAGACGTCATGATGAATCTGTAGAGATGAAATGATCACGTATGGCAGGGTCTGGTGCTGTTTCTCCTAATCAGCCAACAAAACACAAGCTTTAAGAGCTGCATGCAGTTTACCACCAAATAAAAGCTCAATGATTTAATCTTTGAATATGAAGAAATTAAGACTTAAGCATTGTAATTTTACTGTTGTACTGTAAAATAAAATTACTACATTTTATTTAAATCTACTTTTTATTTTACAGTAAAATATTACAATGTCACAGTATCGATCCTTAATTAGTTTATTGTTTTATTTATAAATAATATTTTACAGTCATAATCATTGTGCAACCCAACCGGGCTTTAAATTAAGTTTTTAACCAGTCGTTTAAAAGATGTGACCACAAAAGGTTTGGAACGCCATTTTAGTAAATAAGAAGATTTATTTTAATTAATTGCAACTAATGCAATCAAAAGTGAATAATCTGCCAGAACCCAACAGAACCATTGATCTGGCTTATGAATTGTCTCAAACTCCTCCAGACGTCATGATGAATCTGTAGAGATGAAATGATCACGTATGGCAGGGTTTGGCGCTGTTTCTCCTAATCAGGCCGGGTCTCATCGTAACCTCTCTCGCTCGCTCCTCAGCGCCTCTCTAATGGAGTAATTTACCCAAACACGCTTCCCCTGTGCCGGGTCACTGGGGCTCGTTCCACCAATTAACACGGGGCTCCGTCAATGCCCATGAGAGCCGCTCGCTAATGACCAGCATGTGTGAAATCAGAGCCGTTCTCTCTCTCTCTCTCAGCACATAATGTCACAGTATCGATCCTTAATTAGTTTATTGTTTTATTTATAAATAATATTTTACAGTCATAATCATTGTGCAACCCAACCGGGCTTTAAATTAAGTTTTTAACCAGAAAATTCACAATTAGATTTTTTCCCCAAATTGCACAGCCCCAGGTAAGGGTGTTTTCCTGCTGGTCCTATAGTTCAGACATTAAAAACATCAAACAGCTTCTGAATTTTTAAATAAAATATAGCATGTTTTGAATAGAAATGGCATTTGGTGTGCAACACTACTGATCCATTTCTAATTTTCAAATAATTCTTACTGATGTTACCAAAAACTTCATCACAAATCACAGGATTCTTTGATGAATAAAAAGTTAAACAGAAGAGCATTTATTTAAACTTTTTTTTATTTTCTAACTATATACACTACATTTCAAAAGTTTGGTGTCTGTAAATTTTTATTCTTTCTTTTTTTTTTTGAAAGAAATTAAAACTTTTATTCAGCAAGGATGTGTTAAATTGTTAAGAAGTGATAGCAAAAGATTTATATTGTTAGAAAAGATTTATATTTTGAATAAATGCTGTTCTTTTTAACATTTTATTCATCAAAGAATCCTGAAAAAAGTATCGCAGTTTCCCCAAAAATATTTGGAAGCACAACTGTTGCCAACATTGATAATTCTAATAATAAATCAGCATATTAGAATGATTTCTGAAGATCATGTGACACTTTATACTGGAGTAATGAGACGTCATGATGAATCTGTAGAGATGAAATGATCACGTATGGCAGGGTTTGGCGCTGTTTCTCCTAATCAGGCCGGGTCTCATCGTAACCTCTCTCGCTCACTCCTCAGCGCCTCTCTAATGGAGTAATTTACACAAACACGCTTCCCCTGCGCCGGGTCACTGGGGCTCGTTCCACCAATTAACACGGGGCTCCGTCAATGCCCATGAGAGCCGCTCGCTAATGACCAGCATGTGTGAAATCAGAGCCGTTCTCTCTCTCTCTCTCAGCACATGTGAAAATTAAGCTCTACCGGAGCAGAAAATGTGATTCACTTTCTCTCTAACGGAGGGCAAGATTTTCATTATATTCACCTGAAATTGAGGGTCAGGTGACGGAAAGACAGAAAATAACATTCTGACCACACACACAGAGACACACACACACACACACACACACACACACACACATGTTGTGTATTCATCACGTTATGGGGACATTCCATAGGCGTAATGGTTTTTATACTGTACAAACTGTATGTGCTATTGCCCTACACCAACCCTACCCCTAAACCTACCCCTCACAGGAAACTTTGTGCATTTTTACTTTCTCAAAAAAACTCATTCTGTAAACATCAAACAGCTTCTGAATTTTTAAATAAAATATAGCATGTTTTGAATAGAAATGGCATTTGGTGTGCAACACTACTGATCCATTTCTAATTTTCAAATAATTCTTACTGATGTTACCAAAAACTTCATCACAAATCATCTACAGATAATGTCAACAAACAAACAGCTATTTAATCCAGTCGGAGTTATAGTATATTAAAAATTGTCCTGGCTATTCCAAGCTCTATCATTGCACTCGCACGGCATAAAAGCCCGGTTTCATCCAGACAGTGGTGTGTGAGTGGATCTCACCTGGTAGAAGTTGGGCCAGTACGTGCTGATGGCCAGCTCCACCTGGTTCCAGCTGCGTCCAGCCGGTCCAGACGTGTTCCACACAGGCAAACCCATCGGGCTGTTGTTCTCCTTGATGTAGACGTTCAGATGTCCAGGCCGTCCTCCCGCTCGTCCCGCCACGTAATACTGGAATATGACGCAGTGCGTGTCGTTCTCCTTCAGCTGCGGCGTGAAGAGCAAAGCCTTCTGACCCGCAAACCGACCCGTCGAGTTCACCATCATGAACGCAGAACCTGTGGACGATAAACCCAACATCTCACTTTCTCTGCACTTCTGAACCGTTTGATTGTTAATTCACATATAAATGTCAGTCAAGAGTATTACTGTGAATGCAATTGCTCTCTGACACATTTCTGAGTTGTGAAAGTGTCCATATGATGTAGATGTTATTTAAAAATATATTGTATATATATATATATATATATATATATATATATACACTCTACCGGT
>NW_015659396.1:50585-52144 GCF_001515625.1 Sinocyclocheilus rhinocerous
ACACACACACACACACACACTCACACAAACACACACACTCACAGCGCTGCAGAACACGTCTGAACTGAACAAGTGAGACAGAGATGGAGGAAGATATCAAAGACAGCTGAGAGTCCAAACAGCTGATAAAAACATCACAATAATCCACAAGTAATCCACAGCCACCCATTCACTGCAGAGCATCCATTGCTGAGACACTGATGCAGTGCTACATTTCTCCAAACCTGATGAAGAAACAAACTCATCACATTACACAACTGCGATCATAAGTTTACTTTTCTGGAAAACATGTGAATATCTTCTGCAGCTTTGAATCAAATAAGAAAAAATATATATATTTAAAACATAGCGAGCCCTGTCATATGTTGTTTAATTAGTTCCGAATGATCTTCCAGCACAGAGGCGGTGATTTAAAGCCGTGTTAATCAGTGTAGAGTCTCAGCGCTCTGTCCATCAGTTCAGCCTAACGACTCCAGCAGCAGATCCTAACGAGCGCTCGACGTCTTCTCCTTCTTCACAATAGTGCGTTCGGCCCAATTAGTGCTGCGGTGTTCCTCGACTGTCTGATAAAGGCCAAGCTCAGCGTCTGATTGGATGAGAGACACACATCTGCTCTAATGACCCTAACGACCCGCTACACATCACATGACCCCACATCACACCCAACAGATGCATGAACACTAATGCACTAATTTACAGTAAGGTCTCATTCATTAACATTAGTCAATGCATTGGTTAACATGAACTATGAGCAATATGTGTTTTACATGAATTAACCTTTGTTAACAGTGCTATTTTAGTATCTTTGAGATGCTATTGCAGATTTTAATTAATATTATGAATCAGTTTTTATTGTTTATATACCTTACCAAATACAGTAAGAATAAAGGGTTTAAAACCACATTATATGTAACAAATTATATACACATTATATGATATAACTCACATTATATGTAACAAATATTTGTAAAATATTGACAAATTTATTTATTTATTTTTTGCAAGTAAAAACAATAAATTAACTTAGTTAACCAATTAAGTTTTACTGTAGCATTTTACTGTAAAAGTTAAACACATTTTTGCTAACGCTTTACAATAAGGTTTCACTTGTTAACATTAGTTAAATACATTAGTCAATATGAACTAACAATAAACAATACTTGTGCCGCATTTATTAGTCTTAGTTAATGTTAATTTTAACATTTACTAATATGTTTTTTAATTAGAAAATAAAATGAATAAAAATAAATAATTAAAAATGTCTATCTGTGTGGGAAAAATAAAATTAAAAATATTTTTTGTATTTAAATAATTAAATATTTGTATTAAAATAATTAAATAAATAAAAAAATATTATAAATTATTTCAGTTAATGCACTGTGAACAAGCAATGACATTTTTTGTATTGCCTAACATTAACAAAGGTAAATAAATTATATATATATACATTTACTAATGTTAACAGACCTTACTGTAAAGTATTACCACATTTTACCATATTACCACATGAACAAACAATGTATTTTTTTTTGTCTAACATTGACAAGACTATTAAATGT
>NW_015659396.1:53300-55061 GCF_001515625.1 Sinocyclocheilus rhinocerous
TGTGTGTGTGTGTGTGTGTGTGTGTGTGTGTGTGTGTGTATGTGTATGTGTGAGTGTGTGTGTGTGCGTGTGTGCACGTGTATGTGTGTGTGCGTGTGTATGTGTGTGTGTGTGTGTGTGAGTGTGTTTGTGTGTGTGTGTGTGTGTGTGTGTGAATAGACTTAGACTTCCTTTATTGATCACCAAAGGGAAATTATTTATAATTAATATATATTATTTCATTTGCATGTAATTATGTAAAATTATTCACAGATATATATTTTTTTACAGTTGAGGAAAGATCTGTGTATCAGATTCAACAGTGTTTCGCGTCACGAGCATCTCAGTTTGTAATCATGTGTGGTTTAGCTCAGGATTGATCACCG
This sequence comes from Sinocyclocheilus rhinocerous, assembly GCF_001515625.1. Taxonomy (NCBI): domain Eukaryota; kingdom Metazoa; phylum Chordata; class Actinopteri; order Cypriniformes; family Cyprinidae; genus Sinocyclocheilus; species Sinocyclocheilus rhinocerous. Next base: position 53,666 of record NW_015659396.1, read on the forward strand.
TTCATGCAGATGTTCGTAAACACACTTTATGTGCCAAATTCCAGCAGCTGCACGAATCCTGAATGAAATCCTAGTTTAATCTGAGCTCGTCTTGCACAAATGAGCGTGACAGTCTGCTGGTGTAAAACACAAGGTGAAAGCATTACCTGGCCTGCTTCATTGATGCTGGGAGAGCGCGCAGCTCGTTAAACAGAGTCTGGACATCACACAACATTATTACAAGAGAAGTTTCACATGTGTGAGAGATTTCTCATAATGAGAGACAGCTAAATACAGTGCAGCCCGAAATATCACGGCATCATCATACGTCACAGATCATTAACGAGAACAGCGATGATTACATTAAAGCCTCGCGCTGTGATAATTCTATAAACGTGATTTCAAATCAACCATTCGAATGAACTTGCATGCTTACTTAATCCTAAAATAATACTCGTGCAAAACAAAATGCATTGAAATTCATTATGAAATTCATTAGTTCTACGAATACTCTTCTGGGTTACCATGGCAACCAGGACATCTCAGCCTGACCTGACACACTTTACGACCTAAAGGCACATCGAGAGATCCTCCCTCTTCATTCCCTACTGAAACACACACCTAAGACCCACAGAAAAGGACTTTTCCCCATTAATCTGTAGCCAAAGCTTTCTACAGATGAAATACAGATCGCCAGGTCACTGTGTGCATTATTACTGTTCTTGTGCATTGTCTTTTGTATCGTACACTGTTTTATGCATGCGTTATGATAGAATCAGTAGTTAATGTAACCTCACCTATACCATGTTTGGTATCTATGAATTCATATTTTGATGATCTAAATGCATAATTCATTCATTCATTCATAAATAACAGTGTACACTACCAGTCAAAGGTTTTTGAACAGTAATATGTTTTACAGAAGTCTCTTCTGCTCACCAAGCCTGCATTTATTTGATCAGAAATACAGCAAAAGCAGTAAAATTGTGAAATATTTTTACTATTTAAAATAGCTGTTTTCTATGTGAATATATGTTAAATTGTATTTATTTCTGTGATGCGCAGCTGTATTTTCAGCATCATTACTCCAGTCTTCAGTGTCACATGATCTTCAGAAATCATAATAATATGCTGATTTGCTGCTCGAGAAACAGCTTATATTATTATTAATATTTAAAACAGTTGAGTAAATTTTTTCAAGGTTCTTTGATGAATAGAAAGATCCAAAGATCAGCATTTATCTGAAATAAAAGCTTTTGTAACATTATACACTCTACCATTCAAAAACTTGGAGTCAGTATCATTATTTATTTTTTGGGGGGGAAATAAATTATATAAATTAATACTTTTATTTAGTAAGGATGCTTTAAATTGATCAAAAGTGATGATAAAGACATTTATAATGATCCATAAGATT
>NW_015659396.1:55660-59223 GCF_001515625.1 Sinocyclocheilus rhinocerous
AATTTTTTAAAAATAAATATTTAGTTTAATAAATATATTAATAAATATATTATATATTTTTATTATTTTATTTAATAAATTAATGGTGAATACCCAAATAAATAAATAAATAAAAAGTTTTTATTTTAATAAATTAATATGAACTAAACACGTTTTATTGCTGTTTATTAAACTAAATAAATAAACAAACTGACTTGAAGCCGTGTTTCCCAAACTAGACCTCATGAACCCTACAGAAAAACTTATATAATGTATATTATATGTATATAATTTATTTATTTTTATTTAAAGAATTATACAAAGATATAAAATAAAACAACCAAATTAAACTCTCATTTAAAAAAGAGGAAATATTTATTTCAGCTTTGCATCACAGCAATAAATTATATTTTAAAATAGATGCACACAGAAATCAGCTCATTTAAACTGTAATAATATTTCAGTGTTTTTACTGTATTTTTGATCTAATGAATGCAGCCCCGGTAAGCAGAAGAAACGGTAGTGTATATATTTATTTTAACTAAGTAAATATTTCAAGTCAAAGGGGTTCAGCTGATAATAAAGTTTGGGAATTCCTGATGTACAGTGAACTGAATCCGAATACTGGTGTAAATGTGATTAATCTTAACTCTAATGATTAGAAATCTCAGAAATCTCCTCTCGACGTGCATCAGCGTCTGCCGCTAATCATCAAAGTCCACAGGCTTTTACGCTCCAAGCGACGGCTGTAATTTCATTATTCTGTTCACACTCGGGTCCTGAACCCTGTGAAAATCATTATGTGGCTGAAATAGGAACGAAGGGGCCGCTCTTTAAACTCAAACCCTCCAGGTCTCATTTGATAATAAAACCCGGCGAGGTCAAAGCCCGAGAAAAAGCCCGGCGGCGCCTCTCAAATGTCAATGCAGACAAGCCTATTCTCACATTGTGCCACCAATCAAAAACCCTCTCGCTGTGAGAGTTCCCGCGAGAAATGAGCAGGAAAAATAATAGCGATTGAGTCTGACTCTGACAATGAGGACGGAAAAAACTTGACTCCATCTGTCTGTCTCGCAAATGAAAGCTGAAGAACTTTCATAAACTCTGAGGAAAGGCTTTTCTGTCCGTCTGTCTGCTCTAGTCGTCAGCTAATTGGCCGGCGAACATTAATTCAACAGGAGAAAAACAGGAGATTCTACAGGACCAGAGCGATCGTGAAGAAACTGAAGGAACGGATGACGTATGCTGAAAGAAAAATCATTTCTGAGGCGGATCGCATTATTATACTCCGATGACAGGTTATGGAGACAGACACTTATTTCTCCAGAATTACAGCAAGACCAGAAACATAGAGTTATGATGTTATTAAATTATATACAGTATATACAAACACACAAAGATTAGTAATAATTAAGATTTTTCAATGTTTTTGAAAGAAGGTTCTCCTGAGCATGCAATTTTATTTGATCAAAAATACAGTAAAATTGTGAAATATTATTAGAATTTAAAATAACTGTTTTCTATGTGAATATGTGTTAAACTGTAATTTATTTCTGTGATGCGCAGCTGTATTTTCAGCATCATTACTCCAGTCTTCAGTGTCACATGATCTTCAGAAATCAGTATAATATGCTGATTTGCTGCTCAGTTTGAATCAAAACATTTATATTAATTTTCATTAATTTATACTTAAAATGCATGTTAAATGTATTTATTTATAGTTTATATTATTTAAAATGTATATTAAAAATGACTTTTTTTTTCATTTTTTCATTTAAAATACAATTTTAATTTCCCGAATTACATTTTAACTATATATTAGTTTAGAATTAATTTATATTTAAATTTCATACGATAAAATTAAAAATGATTGAAAATTTTTTTTATTAAAAATTAAAAAGGCCTGCTCGCAGTTCTCAGATATATTAATTTAAATTTAATATGAATAATTAAAATTCAAAATTCAAAATTATATAAAAAATAATTGTAAAAATTCCTTATTTAATATTTCTGATTATTATCAATGTTGAAAACATTAATATTTTTGAGGAAACTGTGATACATTTTATTTTTCAGGATTCACAGATGAACAGAAAGTTCAAAAGAACAGCATTTATTTGAAATAGAAATATTTTGTAACTTTATAAATGTCACTTTTTATCAATTTAATGCATATTTGCTGAATAAAAGAATGTTTGTATATATATCTATATATTCACACACACAGTAATGATGCAGAAAATTCAGCTTTGATCACAGAAATAAATTACAGTTTAACAGATATTCACATAGAGAACAGTTATTTTAGATTCTAATAATATTTCACTATTTTTACAGTACTTTTGGTTAAATAAATGCAGCTTCGGTGAGCAGAAGAATCTTACTCTAAATATTAATTCAAAATCAGACTTTGGTTAACCTTTTTCTTCAAGATGCTTTTATCTTCAGACTGAAGTAGAAGGACACTATTTTCTGTCCTATAATCATATAACGGGGTGGTTTCTGTCCCGCTTGACTTTCTCTCGTCACAGTCGTGAATGCAGCAAACCCAATTAGCGTGTTTCCCGCAAGACGTCATCTTTAGCTGATGTGACTGAAGTCTGGTTTAATTCCTGCCATCCTTCAGTCTTTCTGACAGAGTAACCGTCTCTGCGAGCGACCCGCAACAACAGGAGGGATGTTTTCATCCGCGGGGGGAACGAGACGCGCTCTCACTGTACGCAGAGCACTTAATTCAGTTAATGAGGCTGTAAAAACAAACATGAGACTTCATTAGCAAAAAAGTACGGATTGCACCGCTTTTGATCATCAGAGATGAATATTCTGGTGAAACGTCCTCAAATGCATCTGCAGAAGCGCCATCAGATTAGGTTTGTAAATGCAGTCGAATCTCGTGGCTTTCGGGTCAGAAGATGATGTTTAGTGTGAGCATCGAGCCTCAATGATGCACAGATAACTGTCTCTCGTGCTTTTAGACGCCGGTTTGAATCATTGAGAGGAACTTCATACAAAAACACTGAGTATTGAGTGACTGATTCATGCATGCGTGGTTTATCCCGGATGAATTAAGATGCACATATGATGCATTATTTCAAAAAATATACTTTGTATCCATTTATCTGTTTAAAAAAAAACTCAGTATTTTGTCTTGTTTTCCCATTAAAACATCTAAAAATTTGGTAACACTTTACTAGAAACCTTTATGTATTTATTGTAATGCATTATATATTTTCATAAATAATTGTAACCAAAGTTAAAATGCATTACAATGTTTGAAGGCTTGTTTGTTGTGTTTTAATGCATTATACTTTCTAAAGATGTAACAATGAATAGATAAGTTTTATAATGTATTATAACCGTGGTTACAATTACTCATGAGATCATACAATGCATAATTAATTTACCAAAAATACTTTATAATGTATTATATGTAAGGCTTCAAGTAGTGTTACCAGAAATTCTTAAAAAAGAGATACATTTATTTAAGAAGCAACACTGTATGATGTATTAAGAACAGTTTTTATAGATTTTTTAATGTATTTTTAATAGCAGTGTATTTCTTCACTTTTTGCAGTGAAACGAAA
>NW_015659396.1:59342-69272 GCF_001515625.1 Sinocyclocheilus rhinocerous
TCTCGTGGCTTTCGGGTCAGAAGATGATGTTTAGTGTGAGCATCGAGCCTCAATGATGCACAGATAACTGTCTCTCGTGCTTTTAGACGCCGGTTTGAATCATTGAGAGGAACTTCATACAAAAACACTGAGTATTGAGTGACTGATTCATGCATGCGTGGTTTATCCCGGATGAATTAAGATGCACATATGATGCATTATTTCAAAAAATATACTTTGTATCCATTTATCTGTTTAAAAAAAAACTCAGTATTTTGTCTTGTTTTCCCATTAAAACATCTAAAAATTTGGTAACACTTTACTAGAAACCTTTATGTATTTATTGTAATGCATTATATATTTTCATAAATAATTGTAACCAAAGTTAAAATGCATTACAATGTTTGAAGGCTTGTTTGTTGTGTTTTAATGCATTATACTTTCTAAAGATGTAACAATGAATAGATAAGTTTTATAATGTATTATAACCGTGGTTACAATTACTCATGAGATCATACAATGCATAATTAATTTACTGAAAATACTTTATAATGTATTATATGTAAGGCTTCAAGTAAAGTGTTACCAGAAATTCTTAAAAAAGAGATACATTTATTTAAGAAGCAACACTGTATGATGTATTAAGAACAGTTTTTATAGATTTTTTAATGTATTTTTAATAGCAGTGTATTTCTTCACTTTTTGCAGTGAAACGAAATACACTTAATATCTCACACAGTGTTGCTTCTCAAATAAAGAATTTGTTGATGCTTTCATTGGAAAGTAAGTGACTTAAAATATTTTTGAAGAATTTACAGATATTTGAACTGAAAGCAAGAGAATATAATATTCTGCGGTGACTAGTGGAGTGAGTTTGAGCGATGGAGAGGAAGGCTGTCGGATCTCCTCCTCCTCCTCCTCACTGGACTCATTCAGAGAGCAGAAAGCCAATAATTACCCAGGAGTCCTCAGGCTCCACAGGGAGGCGTAACAACACTCGCCCGGCGAGAGAGAGAGTGCTGAGGGCCGACACACAATCACATTTACACGCATATGTGTGCGTGCGTGTGTGCGTGTGTGTGTGTGTGTGAAGGGATAAGGAATTGAACACTCAAACATAATGACCAACAGACACACACACACAGATCAGCACGAGGACTACTGACATATCAATATTCTTCAGTCCAGTCACATTTATTTCTACAGCACTTTATACGCTACTGATTGTTTCAAAGCAGCTTCACAGAAATAAAACAGGAAATTATTGTAGAAAATAGTGTCAATATTGTAAAATTCAGCAATTATGAATATTGCAGCTGTAAAGCAGCTCTACAGAAGACAACAGAGTCATTATTCAGAACAATTCAGTTAAAATTTAGTTCTAGTGTCAGTCAGGGTTATTATAGTCAACTAAAACTGAAACTAAAACTAAAACCATAAAAAGTTACTTGAAGCACAAACAAACATGAACTGAAATAAAATAAAAAATAAAATAACATTTCTCATTTCATTTTAATTAAAATTTGCTAACTAAAACTGAAAAAACAAAAACTATATAGACATATTTACAAAAATAAAAAATACTGAAAATGATAAAATAAATAAATAAATAATAAAATTACTAAAACTTCAGCTGAAAACCAAAAATATAAAAATAAAAACTGATTCAAAGTATTAATAAAAACTATAATAGTATGTAAATGATACTGAAACAACACTGGTTAGTGCAGTTAAATTAATAATATTACTGAATATTAATTGTCTTTTAAACCCCTTTCAGCCTTTTAATGATTTTAGTACCTCAATATTTAAGTAAATGCTGTGAATTTGTTTAATGTAAAATAAATACTAATTAAAAGTTAGATTAAAGATTAAAAATACCAAAAATAATGAAGCTAATTTTTTTTTACTAAATGAAATAAACACCTCAAACGATCCGAATGAGCTCAACCTCAAGCTGATTATTTGGGTGCATGTAAATGTAGCTACTATTATATTAGGGCATATAAATGAAAATAATTAATTCTCATTATTCTTTGAGTTCATTTTGTGAAAAAAAAAAAAAATTACAGTTAATGATTTTATTTTTAGCACCTGTAAATTCTGTAAATATGTTTTCATGTAAAATACCAGACCACAAAACCAGTCATAAGGGTCAGTTTTGTGAAATTGAGATTTATACATCATCTGAAAGCTGAATAAATAATCTTTCCATTAATGTATGGTTTGTTAGGATAGGACAATATTTGGCTGAGATGCAACTATTTGAAAATCTGGAATCTGAGGGTGCAAAAAAATCTAAATATTGAGAAAATCATCTTTAAAGTTGTTCAAATGAAGTTCTTAGCAATGCATATTACTAATCAAAAATTAAGTTTTGATATATTTACGGTAGGAAATTTACAAAATATCTTCATGGAACATGATCTTTACTTAATATCCTAATGATTTTTGGCATAAAATAAAAATCAATAATTTTGACCCAGCGACTTAAGACTGCTTTTGTGCTCCAGGCTCACATTTCACGTTGAATTTCATCATGCAAAAAACGACAACATCTTTACAAAACTCAAAGCACTATTAGGCTAAAACACACTAACAAGCAAGCGCTCAATTTCAAAGTGTGTGTGTCAGTCAGACACACACACACACACACACTCACACTCACACACACACACACCAGACGGGACGTGATCTATCCGTGGAGCGGCGTGTGTGTGATTACGTGTCAGATTTAAGAGGAAAACAATATCCATTCAAGAGCGGCGTCTCCATTAGTCTGATTCCTGAGGTGCTGTCAGTCCCAGAGTCCTCGTCTCAAATCAAATGAGAGGCGATCAATGCAGCATTAAAGAGAGAGAGAGACGCTCCAAATACGGGAAAAGCATCCTAATGACTTCCACTGCTAGAGTAAAAACGCTTTAATTAAAATAGATTTGCCTGTTTTGATATAAAAATTCATTCCCAGAGCTTCTGTCTTTCCTGCATTAGCGTCAGCCAGCTGTTATCGAGCGCCGGTCGCTTTTACGAGGGCTGATTCTGCTGGTTTTATTCTCTAATAAAGTGCGGTAGTGATCGCACACCATCTCGGCCCATTATTCCCTCCATCGAGATTTCAAACAATCCTCAATAAAGAGCTCTAACCAGCCAAACCCAGCAGAAGCAGATTACAGCATTTCATTCAGCAGGTGAATGAACGATGAAGCCATGCAACCAAAACCACCTACACCTCAATCACTATGAGCATAAAAACCATGAATTGTGACGTTTAATTGCAAAATATTCAAATATACACAGACATAAAAGCAGTTTGAGAGCGATCTGCAGTGGTGCTACTGAATTTCCACAGCGTATTTCAGGATTATGGGGAGTAAAATGTGACCCTGCAGCACAAAAGCAGTGTTAAGTCGCTGGGGTAAATATCATCAGTGACCTCAGCCTAGAAATGTAAAAGAATGTCATCTTTACTTCTAGAACCTAACAGTGCTCAAATATATTCAATGACGTCCATTAAAAACCAATACAACTTGATCTTCCAGAAATCGTGCAGATTTAGAGCATCAAATCATCAGATGAACGCAATCTATGTCTAAAGCTAAACTGCCTGTTAAACAGGTAGACGTCGGGTAAACACTTGTTAAATCAGCCAGAATCGCTCTAAAACATCAAATCATCAGGTAAAACCCCATTAAATCTGGCTCTTCAGACACAGAACCCTGCGGTGGATCTGCTGTCAATGTGTGCTGTGAGATAACTGTGTTGCTGTAGGCGTATAAACGTAAATCTAAGACCTTTCAGACCTTTTTAAGAAGATTGAAGGAAACACAATACGTCAATATGCTTTCTCAAGGTAAATGTCTAGAGAGCAGACAATGAGTTGTATTGACAACACTTTAAAGTTTGAAAATGCAACTTACAACAGATCTCCGTCACTTTTTAATTCATTTTACAAAAAAAAAAAAGTAATGCTAAAAGCTTGAATATCTCTGATTCAATCTACAAGACTAACTTTTAATGTAACGTCAGACACAAAAACGTGATGCTGTTCAGTATTTTTTCTTGTTTCAAATGTCTAAAGATTCTTAAATCAAGATTTACTTGAGGAGCAAACAAATTAAGACTTAAGATTAACATTTCCAGAGAAACTGAACAAAACGAAGTGAGATTAAAACAATGGGGTCAGAAAATAAACTTAATTTTTATACCCTGTTGACAGATATTTTTCATGTTTTAAGCATAAAGTCACTTTTGTTCAAAACATCCCGTCTTCATTTTGCATCTCAAGCAAACGTTTCTTGATTTAAGGATGTTTAGATATTTGCACTTTTTTTTGTAGCGTATGCATTACATTTAATGAATTTAAGATGTTCTGGTCGAATTTAAAACCTTTTTAAGGTCTTTGTTTGTGGGTGAATTGAGACTTTAAGGTCTTTTTAAGAACCCTGGATAACTTTAAGGCTGTAGATTCAAATCCCAGACGTGTTGCTTCATAAAGCTCAGACGAACACCGAAGAAGACTGTCCTGAACGTGACCCTGCTGAAATAAACCACTTAAACCAGCCTGATGTGATTAAGCAGACCGGTCTGTTCTGGTGGTTTTAGAGGGGTTTTTGACACGGTCAGACTGAGAGATCCGGTGTAAAATGAAGAATAACTGACCGAGAGTTGCTTTTGTAATTCACAAGGCCATTGAGAAAACAAGATTATTTTCATTATTCTTGTTTTAAGCAAAAACTCACTTAATTTTGATACATTTATCAGACAATAAGACTTGATTTCTCAAGTCATTGTGCTTCAAGTAAATGTATCTTGAGTTAATTCTCAAAATGCATTCATGTCCGTTTTGATCCAGAAGAGATTCATAAAAAAAAAAGCGTAGTTTTTAGTAAGGGAACGAAACTTTGCAAATGCATTAAGACCCTCAAAATACACATCATTTTATTTTCTACAGATTTTTTAACAATTATTTTTTAAGAGATATAACTATTTTAAAAAAGTTGCACATTTTGGATTTATTATTCTAAGATCACAAAGCCATCACAGAGCCATAGTAATAAATGATGTGATAAAATGTAATCAAATAAACTTAATTCAAAGAGAAAGTACGATTATTTTCTCGAACCCCATTGGCAGATATTTTATTATTCTTGTTTTGAGCAAACATACAAAAGATTTTTTTCATAATTTTTGGGTGACGCTTGGTACCTTCGTGGTCAAAAATGACCGAAGACTTGAAATGTAATGGGGTTTTTTTTGTTTTGTTTTTTTTCAGGAAAATCAATGTAATAAATTTGCTTAATAATATTTTTTGATTATTATTTAGATTTTCGAAGGGATTTTATAATACTATGCAATATTTATAAAATTTTTATGAGACATTTTTTTCCACAGTCATTTTTGAGCTACCAAGTGATGCTTTTTTTTTTACTTTTCGCCCCTTTAACATATCTTAATCATGTCCGTGATTTTTTTGTGTGTTCACAAACCCAATGTGACAAAATGCACCAAATGTCATCCCACTCTGATAAAGCAACAATTTTTAAAAATTCAAAATGTAAAATTTTTCAGTCAATTTCGACCGAAGTGGCCCATTGAGGAGACCATTGACAAGCTTGACCTCCATCAACACAGATGAATCAAGCAATCAAGCATGAAACGCCACTAATGGATCAGTAATTGATCAATGCGATGGTCTCACCCGGCGGCACCCATGGGTCCAGCGAAGACTTTTCACTGGTGTCAATCTGTTCCCAGTTCAGGTCATCGTCTCGCCCTTGGGTGTATCCACACGACGAGAAGGGCTTCTCGAAGTCACAATCTCCTGCAACAAAAGGACAGACATTTATATTATCAGCGTGTTTCCCATTACCATGCTTGGAAGTGAGCGAACGCATCTACTCCTTGCCCTCCTCCTCGTCATAATGCAATATGCCAAACAACAGGAGCGCTTAAACCGAGATGGAGAGGGATTCGAAGTGAATGCACGGCACAACATACATTACCATCATTAGCCGTGCCTCGTGCCAATTTCACAATGACAGAAATGAAGTGTCCAAACTCTATCATCGTTAAACGCTGGGCTGCCACCGCACCGGCGAGCATAAATGTGATTCATTTCACAGCGGCGTGCGACCAGACTTCCCCTTCACATCATCCGCCGTCAGCTCTCATTCATCCTAATTCTCCTAGCGGGACACACACTTTTAATGCACTTTTAATTCCTGCAATAAACAGGTGAGAATAAACAGAGGAGGTGTCTTTATGAACCCATTAAAAGTCAGCCATTTAAAGGTTTCTGAGGCTCTTCAACTGTCAAACACTGATGTTTTTGGTTGCACATCCCAATTCTTAAATCAAGATACATTTACTAGAGAAGCAAAACGACTTGACATGATATTGCATCGTTTTCTGAAAAATGCATCAGAATCATGTGAGTTTATGCTTAAAACAAGAACAAATATCTGCCAACGTGGTCAGAAACATTAATTAATAACTTAATTCAAAGAAAAAACAATTATTTTTCTGTCCCCATTGGCAGATATTGTATTATTCTTGTTTTGAGCAAAAACTCACTTAATTTGGATAAATTTGTCAGAAAATAAGAATTAAGTAATTTTTCTTAAGTCTTTTTGTAAATATAAATGTATCTTTATTTAACCCTCATAACACATTCAGGTCCGTTTTGACTTGTCAAATTATACACGGAGTTATATTAGTGTCAAAACCTTTGTAAAATATATTTAGCCTTTTTCCCATTTCTCACAGTTTTAGATTGAATTTTGTTAATGAACATTGCCTATTGACAGGGCTGTACAGTGCGATGACCACTGCAGCATGAACAAATTATTACTTTTTTTCATTTGCAAGTAAAATGAGTTTATTTTATTCAGACTAATATTTATGTTGTTTTGTTAGAAATAAATATGTAGGTTTCATACAGTGCAATGTTGTGAGAACATAATCGTGCACAAATGTGAACGACGCTCCGTACAGTTGACGGGTCAGTGCTGCTTCATCACAAAAGTTTAAGCCTTTGCAATGTAAATATTCAAGAGCTAGAACATACGAAAAAAGAGCTCTGCTTCCTTCCTGCGCTTGAATGGACAAATTCACACTAAATTATGTCAAAAATGCCCGTCTCGATGAGTATCCTAGTAAAATAGTTGGTTCTTAAGTGAACATGAACAGCTGAGAAAGAAACCGGACACGAACCGCGCGCGACGCAATGTGTCAAAAGACAATAGAACCCATTATAATCAGTGATATTGTCTACACAGGATGTGGCGCGGCGCGACACGACAAATCGCCGAAAGTAAACGGATTCCCCATTCCATTTCTGAAATAGTCCAAGCACTTCGCAACGGCCGCTTTGTCGCATCTTCAAGCTGCTGCGGTGTAGACACGGTGTTAAAGTGACAGACACAGAACTCCAATAATCCTGCTGTTGTCTTTGTTTTTAATGTTGATCAAAGAAAACAGAACAAAGAAAAAAACAATCACTCACTGCTCTTGAACTTTAAAAAAGATATAAAGACTAGTGTTATTTGATTAGCATAATTTATTAAATTTCTGTAGGCTACCTGAAAATCACTGTTAGACCTGCCCTGAAATGCACTGTTTCCATTTGTATTTTTGTTGAATAGTAGGCTATGTTGTGCTATTGCTTGTAATTTGATTTGCTCTTATTTTATTCACAGTAAGACCAAGAACATGCATTAGGAAAGTAAATGGGGTCAGTTTTCATGTCATGTTGAATGTTGAATTAAAACATGATTTTATGTGTAAAATTAAGAGGATTTGGTGAAAAGCTGAAAAGGAAAGTCGTTTCAGAGGCTGAACAAATTATAATATTATTTTGATGAAATATTACATAGACCAACCAATAAACGTTCACAGTTGTGCAGTAAGTGTACTGTAAATAAGGTAATTTTTTTTATTTCATGTTGACTTTAAGGAGCTATTTAAGGAATTTGATTTAGTAAAATGAAATTATATACAGTATATTTATAGTTTTTTTTAATGGTACTTTCTCAATAGCCATGATTCACTTTCACTCAGGGCATAAAATTAATACTCCCCAAGTGCCAAATGAGAGTAAAAATCGGCTTTGGCGAGTATATGAAACTGTGTCAGTCGCCAGATGGCCGGTAACATTTTTATAAATTCTAACAGTGCAATGTTGTGAGAACATAATCGTGCACAAATGTGAACGACGCTCCGTACAGTTGACGGGTCAGTGCTGCTTCATCACAAAAGTTTAAGCCTTTGCAATGTAAATATTCAAGAGCTAGAACATACGAAAAAAGAGCTCTGCTTCCTTCCTGCGCTTGAACGGACAAATTCACACTAAATTATGTCAAAAATGCCCGTCTCGATGAGTATCCTAGTAAAATAGTTGGTTCTTAAGTGAACATGAACAGCTGAGAAAGAAACCGGACACGAACCGCGCGCGACGCAATGTGTCAAAAGACAATAGAACCCATTATAATCAGTGATATTGTCTACACAGGATGTGGCGCGGCGCGACACGACAAATCGCCGAAAGTAAACGGATTCCCCATTCCATTTCTGAAATAGTCCAAGCACTTCGCAACGGCCGCTTTGTCGCATCTTCAAGCTGCTGCGGTGTAGACACGGTGTTAAAGTGACAGACACAGAACTCCAATAATCCTGCTGTTGTCTTTGTTTTTAATGTTGATCAAAGAAAACAGAACAAAGAAAAAAACAATCACTCACTGCTCTTGAACTTTAAAAAAGATATAAAGACTAGTGTTATTTGATTAGCATAATTTATTAAATTTCTGTAGGCTACCTGAAAATCACTGTTAGACCTGCCCTGAAATGCACGGGTTTCCATTTGTATTTTTGTTGAATAGTAGGCTATGTTGTGCTATTGCTTGTAATTTGATTTGCTCTTATTTTACAACTGTTGGATGGCCGGCGTTGTCATCCCGTAGACTTAAGCATTGGTACTTATTTATATATAAAATAATTTAAGATTACTTCCTTCGTATTTACAGCAGAATATCTTTCAAAAAGGTTTAAAGAATTATGGTCTTCGCTCACAAGATTATTATCTTTTAAGCATCCCTAAAGTTCGTACAAACAGCATAACTAAACGGGCATTTAGTTATGCTGCTCCATTTGATTGGAATCAACTATTTAAAAGAGTTGGTATCATTAATGATTTTAAATGTATTTTAAAGGATCTATTTGTAGAGTCACCTGATTGTAAATGTTTTGAGTGATTTGTGTATGTTTCTATGTAAACGAATGTATTTTGTTTTATGTGTAACTAAATGTGCTGCCTATCTTGGTCAGGACCCTCTTGTAAATGAGATTTTAAATCTCAAGAGTTTTTAATTTCCTGGTTAAATAAAGGTAAACTAAACTAAACTAACTGAATATTTACTAGTCTTTAAAAATGATTTTGAATGCATTATGAAGGTTATTTAAACGTCTTTGTAAACTGGAGCTCGGACTGCTGCAGAACTACGACCAGCGTCCAAGTGAAATTAATGTTCAAGGCTGTAATTATGGGTAAACAAAAACGAACAGGTGCGAAGAAACGATTATTGGCACATTTTTAGCCCCGTCGCTTACGAGCACTGCGCTGTGATTTATTCTGCGTGCGCTGAGTGCATCTGAACGACCCGACGCAAGACCAAAAGTTCTGTGCTCTCCTGAGGAAAAGGAAACTAATGGTGAAATAAATGAATATTTCAGGACGCGGTGCTGCAGCGCTCACAAACTCACTGTAAATCAACACAGGAGCTGCTACACACACACACACACAGATCAGCAATCAAACACACCCATTTAACACACACACACACACCTTCCTCTGTGCACAATAATGCTTGCATAAACAGGAAAAACAGAAAAACACCTTTTACACGCCAGATCTGATCAATCACTCTTGAAGCATGATGACTGTGTGGGTGCATGCAT